>NC_141702.1:11528921-11705924 GCF_971803275.1 Cyanistes caeruleus
ATCTAAAATATCAGCCTACAGTTCCATTAAATTGTCTAAGAAAATATAATTTTGTTCTGATTCACTGTCCACCTTTGGTAGGCTATAAATCCTGGAAAGCATGACATATAACTCTAATTCTTAGGGGCAGGATGTTTTTTCCTAACTTAGGGCTGCCTGTCGCTGAATTGTCCATGGGAATAGTTGAGGTCTGTGGAACCAAACTAAAAGGTGCTGGATAAAAAAGGAAAAGTAACCATAAAAAGACATTTTCGTTTTTGTATTTGCAGAGACAACCTGGAGGCTTCTGCCAAAGCAAATCAAGGAGGATCTCTCCAAACTGAGGGGGAATTGTTGGAGGTAACAGGCCAGGACCAAGAGCTGGGGCAGTCCTCACGTGGCTGTGCCTTTCACAGCAACTGCTACCCCAGGTGTCAGGGCACAGCAGTGGGTGAAATATTTTTATTTCCATGCATGATACTAAGCAGGAGCTGCACTGGCAGCTACCCTGGATTATTTAAGTCTGTAGAATTTGGAAAGCTAGAAATATCAAACACTGCCTTCCTTGGCATTACCTCATGATTACTTCACTCATCACTGGAGAATGTGGAGGCAAAAAGGTTTAATATAAAAATGGTTCTTGCTCTCTCTAATGATTCCAGAGGCTGGGAATGATATAATCTCTTTGGGGATGATATAATCTCTTTCATATTTATTATGCTTCTGCTATAAAGCACACAAATTTAACTGATTGTAAGAAGGAACAAAAATATCTTGAATGACAAACAGGAAAATATCCTGTCTTTATACTCAGACACCCTCTTCACCACTGAACTGCACCCACAGCTGTTTTAATTTCACTAATGCCCCACATCTTTAGTATAGGAAAGTAACATCTATGGTGGGATTTAAATCAGCTTGCTTCAATGCTCTCAAATTTTGGTGTCTGTACTAAACTAGTAATTTAGACCAATAGAGACACAGTTATCTCCAGGAGAAATTCAGCAAGTCGATCTGAGACACTTCTCCTAGGATGGGATGAGTCATGCTTTGGAGGTGCTGTCCTCTCTCCATTGATTCTCCAGACTATCATGTCTAATAATCACTGATTAAATTACCTTTCCTGAATTTGTCTGATCCCTTTTTGGCCACATTTATATCTTGGTCTCCACAACATCCTGTGGAAATCAGTTTTGTAATTTAATTAAACCTTATACAATAATTTCATTGGTGACCCTCTTTCTGGCCCTGTGAGAAAGAGTCACTATTTCTAATTCACCTGCTCCTCATCAGACATGAAATATCCAGAACCTGTCCAGCCTATGTGCCACATTTCTAAACAACTTTACTCCCTTTTTCTAGGCTTTTTACAAGTTTATTAATTCTTCATCATACAAGTGACTATAATTACAGATGGAATTCTCCACACGCTTATAAAATAGAATACATTTCTACTGTCATATTAGTTCCTAGATATTTTAGCTGCTATTTTATATGAATTTGGAAATTTCAGAGATGGATCCTCATTGATTTCCATTTCCTCTCCCAATCTCTACTTGTTATAGTCATCAATGTATTTTGTCTGACAGGCATTGCCTTCCTCTTATTAACAAAAAATCCACCTGATATTTTATATTCCCGATATTCAGTATTTTATAATCATGCTGCAGCAATTTATTGTCAAATTTAAATCCAATGGTTATGAGTAACCTCAAATCATCCACAAAACTTCTCACTTTACTTGTTAGTTCCACAAGTCATTAATGAATACTTTTCATTTTTTCTCCCATTCTCTGTAAATTGCAAAAATTTGTGACAACTGTTTTTATGTCTACTACCTCTTACCATATTATGGGTATATAAGTATTGCAAATAACTTGGAAAATTTAAAACTAGGCAAAAAATGCCTTCAACATATTGTTATTATTAAAGGCTAAGAACTTGATAAAATATTTCATAGAGTCCTGTATTTTAACAACCTAGAAATAAGTGTTATGGTCATTTATGGCAGAAAAAGTATGATTTCACACCCAAATTTCTGGTTAATTTCCAATACTTGTCATTGAACAAGAATATAGTTTTTGGATAAGCACCTGGTCGTGATTCAAAGTTTGAAAGCAACAGATAATCTCCCAGATCTGCAGCTGGATCAGGCCCTGCTTACGTTAAATGCTGTGCTGGTAGAGCTGTTAATTCTCTCTGGTGTGACAACACAGGAGAAAAGTTAAAATAAATTAAAGCTGCAGTTTAGGAATAAGATAAACAGTGGAATAAAATATAACAATAACAAAAAAAAAAAAAAGTATCTCCAAATCCCCAGAATCCAGCATCAGAAAACAGAGTAAAATTAAAAACTATTGTGGCACTTTCCACGAATTTGGAACACCTACTAAATCAAATCAGAGGATGTAATATAAGAAAAGTTCCCTACCAGAAGGCAGAACTGTTTGAGCTGGTTATACTCGTAGCAGGGTTTGGATTTCTTTTTTTTTAATTATTATTTTTATTTTTATTTTCCTTTTCTCCCTGAACTACTCCCAAAAGACTCAGGATAAAAAGAACCTGTTGCAGAATGGCCTCTGGAAGTGAACAAGCCTCCAAATGATGGGCTACTGGTAGCGATATTTTTCGATCTCCAAGACAAAAGGGAGTACAGAACAAATGGTACTCAGAAAACCTGCATTTTCATGGTGAAAAGCAATCCCTTTATCTTTCCTGATTAGAATAGCCCTGTTATTACGACCAAGCAAGAAGGGAGGGGAACGAGTGTGTGTTAAGAAATAGATTCCAGAAAAAGGGATCAAAAATCTCTTTTCTTGCTTATAAAAATCTGTAATATTTTTTGTGGGAAATGTGCATATCTTGGAAAGAAAAAATGTAGATTTCAAAACAAGTGATATAAGACCAGGTTTATAAAAACAGCGCTTCTATGGGTGTGGACTACTGGCTAATGCAGGCAATGCCTAATTGCATTGGTTCATTTCTATTCAAGTGAATCAAGGTGATGCTCAGTACAAATGTATCAAGCATCCCTCAGGCAGCTTGAGTGCTCTTCAGAAATCTCACCAGGTACCTAAATAGCTATGCAAATCTCATCTCAAGTATTTAGTTGCTGCATTCCCTGCTCAAAATGCAACTTAAACTCTGTCACCTTTACTTTCTAAGAATACAACACCAGCATACAAAGCAGGCCAGACACTGAACTTCTAAAGGCTGTGAATCCATGCCTTGTCTCACGTGGTACCGCTTCTCAACATTCTGAAGGTCTCAGTTTCTCACACACTGCCACTGTGAACCTGTGAAAATTCAGGTTGGCATTTGATTCTTCATGAAAATAGCCAGGCCTGTGAATAATCCTGTATTATATCAGTGTTAGTCCTGTGTAACTGCGAGTTCTAAGCTGTGAGTGCACATTAACAGTGTGGTACAGCACGTGCCTGACGAGCTATAAGTTGCTGAGAAACAACAGCACATATAGAGATGTACACACACAATAAATATAGGCTAAGCTGGTTTTATTGTGCAGACGTGCTTAGCATTGAGAATGCCTGCACAGCATTACCATGGCTCTGCTGTGAGACAGACACTTAGGTAACAGCAAATCAACTGTAAATCTCAGGCCCATGTTGTCCCTCTTATTTTCCCTTGTCCAATCTTTACCCTGTACTTTTGGCTCCCTGGCTTGCCAAGCTGGTCCCACTAAATCAGCTCATCCTGACTCATTCTCCCTCTTTCCTTCCCTCCTTCCTTCCTATCTGGTTCTTACTCCCTACCCAATGCCAATTCCCATCACCCCTGCTGTTTTATCTGTACTTTGCCTTTTCCTTCTCTGACTTTTCATCAGCAAAAGCAGTGAGAAAAGTGATGAAAAGTGAGAAAAGCACACAAGATGGATGCACAAGGGTAAAAAAAACAGGTATGCTTGTTTAAGCTACAGTGGAATTCATCTGGGCAACATCTTGTTGACATTTAAACAGTCTTGGCATCTTCAGGCACAAAGATAACACAGCCAGTCCCAAAGAGCAGAGGGATGCATGCCCTGGCTGCCAGCAGGACTGTCAGCATCATTCTGAGAGGCTGAATGGGAGGCATGGAAGCAGGATGCAGCATGTTTAAATGATGCTGAAAATTCTAAAATATTGGAGAGCACTTTCTGTTAAAAAATAAATTGTAAAGCTAAGTGATTATGTTGTGTAAAGCCTAAGAAACCCAGGAGAGCCATGAAAGAAACACAGTGTTTTACAGGAGGGTGGGGGTGCAGATGCAGCAGGGAGGACAAGGCTGATAAAAATGTTTCCCTCACACCTGGGCTAACAATCTCCAACTACCCTAAAGCACCACAGACTGGTCAGAGGAGAAAACACTGAAGAGGAGACCTGGGGTTTCTCAGTAGAGGCTTGAACTCTGTAGAGGCTGTTTTTGTTTGTTTTTCCCAGAACAAATGCAGAAGTGAACCTGACTGTTGCTGATGCCAGTCTGCCCCTGATCAAAGGATAAAATGAAAATGGAAAAGGCAATGAGGCCAGAGATGTCATGTCACTAGCATTTGTACTTTCTGTTTTACAAACTAATTATATTTCTCAAAAAAAAAAAAACCACAAACAAAAAACAAACCCCAAAACAACATCTTTTTTTTTTTTTTAACAGCTAGGAAAAACTTTTTAGGGTTAAGAAGAGCATTCAATTTATTCCTCTGCTCTGCTTGCCATATAGGCCTGTTAAAAAAAAAAACAACAACAATAAAAAAACACAAAAAAAACAACACCAAAAGGACAAAAATCTTAGATCTGATTTGCGTAGGAAAGCCTTGAAGACCTATAATCTCCAGAATATCCAAATAATTACCATATTGAAGTTTCCATCAAATTAGTGCCTGTCTCCAAATAAAGCCATTTGACAGTTGGCTTATTCTTCACTAATGTCATGCTCCCACCCTATTTCACTGTCTGTGCTCCAAACTTTCTTAGAAACATTTTTTTTTCTTTAACTTGAAAAGATTCACATTGATTTATGGCTCCAAGAAGCTGGCCAGGATCCAGAAAAACATCCAACAGCCAGCCTTAATCTGTTCCATCATGAAAATGAATTAGTTTTTTAAAAAATATTATTAATGATTCTAGTCTATTAAAAAAAGTCACAATTTAAAAAACTTTCATATGACCAGGAACAACATAAAACTGAGCAACTGTACTATTAATGACAAACCATTTGAAATTACTGCAAAGAAAAACAAGAGAAGACTTCTCCTCTAACACAGCATCCATAAATCATACACAGAATAATAACAGGGAAGTTATTATGGTCAGTAGCAGGGAACTTGATTAATCCAGGTGATTTCTACCTGGGTGGTAGCCATTAGAAGTTGGATATCTAATCTGAACTAGTCATCAAGGCTCCAATGTACGAGGGACAGAAACAGGCACCCGATTCAGCAAGAAGCAATTCATTCCATGCTAGAAGTTTATATAAAAGGTGACTGGGATTAATTGCCCTCTGGAAATGCCTACTCTTGTTTGTCTAACAAGAAAAGTCTACACAATTAGATTAGACTAAACATTTAACTCCTAGACAGAGAGAAAGGCATGAAAAAATATTCTACCTTGAGAGCTGAGAGTGAGGTGACTCTCCCAGTTTGGGGACAACTGCAGAGCCTTCAGCCTAACTGTGCTTCACTCCTTGTGACCCCACCTGGGCACTGCCTGCTCGGTGAAGCCCAGTGAAGGCTGTGGACCTTTGCTAAACCTGTGGGACAAAATACCAGCTCAACATTATGGCAGCCCCTGCACAGACTCTCCCCAAGAAACTCTTTCTGCCAATGCAGCCAGTTACCAACCAGCCTCAAACAGCATATTTATTAAAAAAAATCACACAGATTAATATTCTCCAATTTCTCTGAACTATGTCATATATTCATTCAGATAATAAGTCTCTCTTAGATGAAAAATGGGGGATCAGTTAACTTAATGATTTTTAAAGGTGTTTTTTGCAGGTTAATACCATTGCTGACACTTCCATGGGGAACGAATTAGTATCAGCTGGTTCCAGTGCTTGGTAATTAATCCACAGGAAAGAATACAAATATTTCTACAGAATTATGTTTCTATAGTTCTATGAAATATTTTTTTACTAATGCATCACTAAAAGTTAACTGTAGAAAACAGCATCTCTCTGGTGTTGCATAAAGAATTAGTTGCAACATCCTCACTGCATCTACATAAGCATCTACAATGCCTAGTTTGGAGCATCAAGAGATAGGTAAGTATCCTGAAAGTCCTGCTTCTCCAAACAGCACGGGTCATTTTGACATTTGTAAAGAGGACTAACTAACTAGGCATCTAAGCACGGTGTAAATTAACCAAATGTGCTGAAGCACATCCAGTCACAGCCAAGGGCCCCAGTTCAGACACCATGTAACTCTACTTCCAGGTCTTTTGAGATGTTTCTCAAGATTCTTGTTTTTCTTAAAGAATTGTTCTCTGAATATAGAGCTGGCATGCAACCATCGCTAACTTCAGCCTTACTTAAGCTTTTTGATTTGCTTTCAACCATGACATATACTCACTTTGTCCTTGCTTTTGTTCTCTAAAGCAGTTTATAAAACTTGGAAAAAAAAGGAGTGCTTTGTATCATATGGAAAATAACTGTGCTGTAAGGAACAATACCAAGGCTGAAAAGCCTAAAATTAGACCTGTAAGCTTTGCTTTCATTGGCAGCGATGTGTGAACATTCATATTGTCCCAATCCCACATTCTACCTCTTTATTCTTGCTAAACACACTACTTTCTGAAAAACACTGAAGTTTAAAATTAGCAAACCTGTCTGATTCAAGGGTATACTGACCTTGGTGATGGGCTATTTTGATTATCTTTAGGCCTTAATAGTGAATTACAAGATCAGCTATTCTCAAAATGAGCAAAGAAAAAGCATTTGCAGAACAAAAAGCTGAAGATCTCTGGAATGGTGCCTGGAATAATACTGCAATATCTAGTTGGCTTTTTCTTTACTCCTAAGAAAACTCAAAAGCAAATCTAATAGCTGTATTTTTGCTGAAAGCAAGCTAGTGAGTAGATATGCACTGTATAAAGTTCCTGGTGCTGGGCAACATGGGACTAACAGGGATAATTTAGTCATAACAGGTTAGCATCTATGATATACCCATCCCCTTCTCAGCTATGCTCATTCAGTTCCTACTGCAGTCAACAGGGGAGATAAATAAGAGCAAAATGTATTCAAAAGGTCAAACTCCATGGATTTTCAAGAAAGCCACAGAGAGGCTAAAGTGAAACCAATGCTTGCTACTGCCTTAAGTATAATTCAAGCAGTTGCTAGTGTAGTGTTTATTTTGAGTGTCTCCTTGTGGAATTTCAGGATAAAATATGAGATTGGCAGTGAGCCTGAAGGGGGTATAGTCAGAGCAGTCCAATTTCAACAGACTATCAAGATGAACTGTGGGGAGTTATTTTACAGGTTTATGGCTATAGCTCACTCTGAAGCACAGTGTTATTAATATTTGTAGAGCACTATGATATAAATAGCAACACTACATCCACCACCTAGATACCTGTGGTATGCTCTGACAGAGCACTTTTTAGATAACCAAATACCACCAAATGTGCCCCAAATGCTATACTTGAGATAGGATATTAGATAGAGATGTAATGGAACAATTATTTATGCATCAAAAATGCTGGTGTCGATCTCTAATGCAGCACTAACATTAGGCACTAACTCCAGGGTGATTTTCTGTCAGAAACCAGGATTAATTCTGATACCATTACAGCACTAGGACCCAAATAGTTTCCTGGAGTTAGGACCAGTGGAAGCCTAGATAAAGCTGGTCCTGAACTGTATTCAGTGTTTCCCATTGGAAAAATCTGTGGCCATAAAAAGCAATGTTTTCAAAGTGAGATGAAAAGCAGCTGGAGAACACTATTTATTTCATCACACTGATCTTGTCAGTATTTCTTAATGTTTCCTACACCCTGGAAACAGCATAGGCTGTCCATCAAGCTTTGCTTACCAGCAGCAAGCTCCACGGGTCACACGGTGGCATTTCAGACAAAGCTGAGCTTTTGGAAACAGAAGGGAGGCTGACTGTGCCACTGAGACAAAATGGAGATGTTAGCCACCAATTAACCACCAATTGCCTCAGGAGCAGCAAGGAAACCCTGAGAAAAGTAAATACACCTTTCTCAGGATCAGGGAGTTTTGTCCTGGTTCCAACCTCAGGATGAGGTAATTTCTTCCTGGGACAGCCCTTCTTTTGTGCCTAATAAAGCCAGGTAATTGCATCCTGGATTTTGTGGGTAGGAACATGATGTGCAGCAAGACCATTTATGGAGCCGTGGCTTCAGTCTCAGGCTTAGCTTTCTATTCTTACATATAGGGAACTAATTTTACTGCCTTGGTAACTGGCATTTTTCAATTTTCTGTAATTCCTTCAAACACTTCTAATGATTTAATCATTATGAACATGCCTATACTTGAACAATAGTTCAAATTAAAATCAGTAGTGGATAGGAACTACATGAGGCATTCCTGGGAAATTCAACGTGACAACATTCTCATTCCTTCCTTATCCTTCAGAAAAGCATCTTGTTAATACAGCTATGTTTCCAATGAATAATAATTCCCTAGACTAAGAGTACTTATACTTGGAACTATTTTGGAATAGCGTTCCACAAAGAACATCAGGAACAGGAGAACTTCTCTTCGCTATTCACTTTACTACAAAAATGTGGGCTCTCATTTTTCACAGAATTATATAACTTGGCTTTGAAGGGACCTTAAAGATCATCCAGTTCCAACACCCCTACAATGGCCAGGGACACACTTCACTGGATCAGGTTGCTCAAAGCCCCACCCAGACTGGCCTTGGACATTTTCAGGGGTGTGGCACCTACAACATCTCTGGGCAACTTATTACATTGTCTGACCATGCTCATCGTGAAAAATTTCTAATATCTAATCTAGACCTGCCCTTTTTCAGTTTAAAGCCATTACCCCTTGTCCTATCACCCCATGCCCTTGGCACTCTTTACCCCTTTTGGTACTGGAAGGCTGCTATAAGGCCTCCTTTACAGAAGGGGTAAGATACATGGACCTAGATTCTAACAGTAATAAAATTCATATTATTTATTAATTCTTAAAATGGATTATCAGTTGTAGGATTCTTTACTGTGAGGGTGATGAAGCACTGAAGCAGGTTGCTCAGAGAAGCTGTGGGTGTCCAGTCACTAGAAGAGTTCAAGACCAGGGTGCATAGGGCTTTGAGCACCCTCGTTTAGCAAAAAGGTCTGTTCCACTCAAAACCATTCCACACTGGAAGGAGAATTATAACATAAAAATAATCAAAAGAGTTAAAGATTCTGCAGTGAGCCATAGAATCCTTTTTTAAATATTTAAATTAAATTAAATCTACTTTATAAGAATCCCCACAGATCCCTAAATCTCCACACAAGCTATGCACGCTGGTGCTGAATACTTTATAAATTTATATACTCCATACTATACCATATGAAGGTTCTGCACAAATGTTGGAGTAGATTTGCAAATTCCTTCATGAATAGTGTAGGTAAATGCAAGTTAGGCTCTCCCAGAGACAACTTACAGAGCAGAGGTAATGGCACAACATTCTCAGTCTTCTGTGTGACCCAGACAAGCACAAAACATTCTCTCCAAGGTTCACAAAGACCTCTGGAAAATGCAAGGGTAAACTTGTGACGTGGGCATAACTGATGTGGGATGTTTATATCTTAGGGAAAAATGGGTCATCATTCAAGCTCTCTAGGCAGCCTCCAGGTTTGCATTCTCCTGGAGGATCTTCATGGCAGGTGCCAGTTGTCACTAAAAGGTGGGTGCTGAGCTGAGTTGCATTTCAGAACTGCCCCAGCTCCTGGGCTTGTCCCCAGGACAGCTCTCCCAGCCTGCCCAAGGCAGACACCTGATGCTGGCTGGCTGTGCCCACACCAGATGCACAAACAGAGCCTCAGCAGCATCCTCTGTGCTTCACTCCACATCACCTACTTCCCAGCCAAGAAAATATGTATTCCAGTCAAAAGCAGTCTAGACATAAAGTAATATAGGCAGTACAGATGGACAGGAGATTATACCTGACACAAAACTCAAATAAATCATCTGATAAACTTACAAGAAAAAACTGAGAGAGATTGAGTAAGCTAGTGACTATATTCCTATCATAATCTTTTTGAAAAAACACTTCATCTGCTCAGCATAGGAAGGGCTGCTTGCCGCTTTCCCACCAGCCATATTCTGCTTTTCCACTACTTGCAGCTTGTTTTGATTTTGGCTGAGTGGAAGATTGATATGGAAAAGCCTTGCAGGAATGCCAGAGTGCAGGGAGCAACCTTCCTACTAATCGATGCAAGCTGCCTGGGAAGAGAGGCAGGATGATCATTTCCTCCCTGCTTGTTCATCTACTCCCCTGGGAACAAGTTATACTGCAGTGACACATTAGGGCATGTGCTGTCAAAGTGCTTCTGGCAGAAAAAATAAGTGAAGTATCAAGTGACTGAGCCCTGTCAGCTAGCCATGGGATGCAGGGCTGTTCCAGCCAAAACAAAATCCCACTACAGCTGAAGCATACATTTAAATTTTTCGTTTAGAGTGATAAAAAGTCCCATTGAATAGTCTGCTACTATTCTGCTACTAGGAGCAGAGTAAAACTGGCAAGTTTGTTTGTTAAAAAACAACCAGACCTTGCAGTTCTACTTTTAGAACACACACCTAAGCTGGAAAGTTTGCTGCAGGAGCTCCGGAGTCCTGATGTGCTGAAAAAAAATTGTACAATCAACTCTCACACATGGCAAATCTTCTTTTGTCTTCCATAATGTGGACTTGGGACAGCACTTAATAACAACTTGATGGAGCCTGATGGAGTTGAATTGGCTTACATCCAGCATGACTGGTGCTCAAATGACTCAATTTTAAAAAATATTTTGCCATAATAATAAATGGGAAGTAATGACCACCCACAGCTGGCCAAAGAAGTAAGGGATTTTGCAAAGGAAAAACAGGAAGCACACAACTTATGGACCATTCCACATAAAATACATACCTTCCATTTTTTTTCTGCTCTAGTACTTTTAAAAACGCTATTTTTACCAGGTCTTGGCCTTTACATTGTCACACCCATGCCCCTCTGAAACAAGCAAGAGCAGATAACAGCCACTCCTGCCAAGGCTTACTGCAGGGACAAATCTCAGGCACAACCCATGGATTAGCAGAATGCAACTGGTTACGCCTGTTGTCTGCATTGTACTGAGAAATCCTCACATTTTTGTTCATTCACAGTCAAACTTAGTTCCAGGTAATGCAAATGTCCAAGGGGAAAAGCTACCAAAGCCTGTCCAAAATGGAATTTGTACATTTATAGGAGAGCTTTGCCATTTAGCTGTATGGTACAAAGCACAGGGGTGACTCTCATGCTTCTTTCTAAAGGATAACTTCAAATGCAAATGAGAAACTGGTCTGACCTTATTTTTTCATAGTGCTTTGACAACACTGCATGCATATGCAATGAACATGGTGACAGCTGTATTTTTTTTATGCAAAAGTCTAAAAAGTAAAATATGTCAAGGACTATGGCTAAACTAATAATTAAAATAATTAAATAATTAAAACTGACATAAGAATTGTATGTAAATGCAATACAGTGATGTAATTAATCCAATGTAATTAAAACCCAGAGATAACTGAGAGGTGCACCTCCTCACTATCTACTTAAGGAGCCCAGTCCATGCTCTGCAGTTCATTCCTCATCAGATTTAGTCCAAGTGGATCATCATTATCGCAACACCACCCAACAGATCTCACCAGCAAAAGCACAGGAAACTGGGGGAGATATGTAAATACCTGCTTATTTCCACTTTATAAACATTCCAAAATTAGATTGCCATTGATACGAATGATTTAAATGTAAGGTACACAATATTTATCATTTTTATTACTTGTTACTTAGTATTATTATTTTATAATTCTGTTAAATTTTTAGTTCATCAACTACACACAAGCACTTGCTCCTGTAACAATTTATAAGGTTTGCCAGCATTACTAAACTGCAGTGTTTAGCTTCCTACCAAATACCTCAGAGAGCCAAGAGGAAAGACAAGCCTCAGGAACAGGTCACAGGCAGACAACGATCACAGTTCTCTACTGCTCCCATTGCACCATGGGGTGATTACACACCCCTTTTAATCTGACACAATCCAGTTCTGCTCCCAAAAAGGGTTTTACTCTCCAAAGAACCATATTCACTTTTAGAAGGAATTCCTTACCTAATGTCTTCTGTATATCCCAGGATTTGTGTGGCCATGTGCAAGGTAGGTAAGAAAAAACTGGTCATGCTTCTTTACCCAGAAAAGGTGAAAAAAGGGTCATTTGGGTGAAGTAAACCACAAAAAAATAGGCAAGGGTAATAGGAAAGTGAGGCAACAGGGAAAACTTCCTGTTCTAATACATGTGATCATAGAGCCCTGCCAGGAAAGGCTGGGTTGGGCTGGAGGGAAAGCTCAGCTCAAGCTGGTGCCATGTTCCCCCTCCTGGTTTCAGAAGCACAGATCATCTGGTGCTGGGACAATCAGACATTGCCCACACAGACTGGGGCACACCAGTGGAACACCAGAAGTCCAATGGGACACTGCTTTCATCCAAATTTCTAATCTTGCATCTTCATTCTTTTAAAACCCCAGATGTGGTCATCCCCCCAGCAAACCCTGTTCTACTTGTCTCTGACAGAAGACAATCATCGATATGGGAATGATATCAGAATTGTGAGAACAACTCTTTTGAGGCAGAGATTGACCTTTACTGATGTATGGCACTGAAATACTTAGAGGCAAAAAATTTACACAAGTTGCCAAATGTTTTTCCACCATGATTTGTAACAATCAGAAAATTGTCTGAGGTTTTGTACAGCCTCTTTAAATTTATCAGTGGTAACTAAGCTCCTCCCATGAGAGGAACTTCAGTTATAGCACTGTGATAAGGCACATGAGTAAAACAGGTTCTACGGTTCTCTGAGAATAAGGGTTTGGGATTCCATCCTCTGTTTTGCCATCAATTCTCTAAAAGCTCTTGGACAAGGTGTGTTACTGCCTTCTGCATCATCATCACACAATACTAAGTAAATGAAATCATGTTAAATTCTATAAATTTGACAATACTGTAGTTGCCATATCCCATTCAAAACTGACATCAGCAGTGAAAAATTACATGGCACATAAATACAAATGCAAAACAATGAGCAACTTGTCACATAAATTCTTCAAAATCAGCTCTCCAAACAGGTTTTTACTTCAGAAAAGCAGAATTTTTAAGAGCAGCTGTTCAGTCATAAGATCAATGAATCATATGATGAGAGAACATATAAAGTCTTATGCAAATACTTCACATTTTATTTTTCAATCCTTTCCCCCACTTAGTTTCACGTCCCAAATGCCTTTGGATGAGCAAATTCCCCTGCACCCACACAGAGCTCACCACCAGAGAGAGCCTGCACTGGGGGTGTTTCTGTGGTCATTTTTAGGACTTGTATGTGACTTAAAACCATCTCAATTCTCCTTCCTTTTCCCCAACAGCTACATCTATCATCATCCATCTGACACACAGTATAAGGAAAGTTATCACAGCTCAGGTAGTCATTGGCAGTTCAGCAGGGGCTTCCTCTCAGCACCGAACTCAGATGCTTCTGAGTATGCCCTAGTATAGCTCTGAGACAGCTTGTCTGTCATTACATCAGGAGAAGCAGCTCAGAGAAAAGTGGCAAGAATCAGATGGATTTTTCATTAAATTGTTTCCTGCAAATTCAAATTTTCCTTGTGAAGTTTTCTCATAACACTTAAAAAAAAATCACAAAAAGTGGTGCATCTGTTAGTACTTTTCATATTAATCACCCTTTTTGTGAGAGACTCCACTCCTCAGTGTTTCCTAGATGTTGACACCTTTGCCTTCTGCTATCTTCAAATGTTATCCTACTCTTTTTCCTTGCTCCCCCCTTCCTTTTTGATTCATTTAAAATGAATCTCCCTAGCACTGAAATCCTCACAGATCTGATCCTGCCTACATCTCTGACATGATTCATGATCACACCTTCTCCTTTTCCCCAAGTCTCATCTCCTTTAGGCTACAAGCTTGCTGAACACTTACACCTACTTTTCTAGTCAACTCTGTGTGTTCAAAGCAACAGATTTCCCCATGTATTTAAATCTAGTCACTCACAGACGTGTTTTAGTGGTTCAGCATGTACTCTGCACTATTCAAATCCGTTCCTTGATCCAATTTTTTTCCAGTAGGGATCAGATAGATCAGTTCAGAGAATGAGTCCTTACATTTATATGGTCTTTTAATCTGCCCTTACAGAGTGCTTACATTTGTATGGCCTTGGACTTTGGTCTAGTTACTCCAGGAAGGGATTTATCCAGAAATCTCCACTTCACATCTAGCTCTATGGTAATTTTTAATAATGACCATCCAGCCATCTTTCCATGTGTTCCTAAAGATTTCCTGTTGTCAGTATTTGTCAACAGTGCTGCTAATGCCACTGCCCACTGATGGCACGCATCTCTTTTCACTGTACAACCACATCTAACTCACTTTTACTGTAATTTGAATTTTTGAAGCATGGCAAAGTAGCATAGCACAGTTGTCAGATGGTGACTTTGCTTTTGTGACTTGTATGAATTCACTCCCTTTTTAGTTTGTTTGTTTCTTTTCCCCAGACTCAATGGTTATGCAAGAGAACCTCATTAGTCAAGTGCCCAGAGTGACATCACTAACTTTGTTCATTCAGAACAAGCCAAAAATGTTAATTTCTGCAAACTTCTTGATGGTATTTTCAAAGGAAAACAGAAGTACGAGACTGAAGTGGCTGCAAGTTGCTGTGTAGGTCTTCATAGAATTGAGAATCTCATAAGTTAGAGTGACAAAAAGCTGAGCTAGAAAAATAAGGGAATGTGTTAGCTGTCTCACACACCTTCAGACGTTGAAGACCTTCTGAATATATCAATACTGTAAGCAGTAAATGGTTGGGTTTACTGGGCAATACAAGAATTACAATCTCCAGCTATCTCTGTTACATATAACACCAGAACAACCTTGAACATTTCATGAACTCTTTCTTTTATCTAGAGATGAGCTGACATTGATATATTGTTATTGGTCTTCACTAATACACTCCTGTTGGCAACAGGGAGATGCTAGCAGCTGAAATGAGTCACATACTGCAAGACCTTGCAATTTATATGGAAAGAAAGTGCAATTTAGAAAATATCTCTGTCTCCTCCTCAGCTGACTGTGCAATGCAAAACACCCACTGAAACACAAGTCATAGTCAGACACTCATTTTTCATGTATTTGATGCACATGAGATTGCAGTGATTTTTTTATTTTAAATTGAGTAGTTTGAATTCAACAACATTAAAACAGCAATACAAAGTAATGACAGGAACACTTGATACTGAAACAAAAATTACTCTTGTATTTTATATATACCATGGATTTTTCATGCAACAATTCAGAACCTTTTTACACTGTTTTCATTTATTTACAGTTGCACATTATGAAAAAATCTACAGTTGGTTACAAATATTTGAAGAAGGTAGTAATGTAAAATAATGTGTCTCACAAACAATAGAAGTAACAAGCCAACAGTTCTCTAGCTCATCTAAAGAGGGCAAACCACTTTGTAACTGAAGGACTTGCACTGATAGGCTTTGTTAAGCAAATTGATAATATAGACATTATGGCATTAGATGATGGGTACATACAGTAGAACTATTTACAGCACTATGCAGGAATAAAAATCACAGAGAATGTTAAGCTAAATTATTGTAACATTTTCAGTTGCCTATATTGAATCTTCCTACCCCAAAAATTCCACATCCCATGAAAAAAAAAAAGAAAAATAAATACATGGGCTGTTTCTACTCTGCAGATTTACAAGAACATCTTGGGTCTTGCACTACAATACAGAGTTAAGGCACTGAAGAGAATGATTCAAGAGAAAAAGCAGACAGACACACAGAAAGAACACAGCTGTACCCAATATCTGTTTACATCCTGCTATGACTTCTTACAGACATCTTTGAAAATACCCAATACTTTGTACTTATCTAGAGATACCCAGATACAAACCCAGCTGTTTAGGACATATTCTAGGGTGTATCTACACTACAGCCCAAGAGCTGGAGGACAGCGTGTGCCTCAGCCAACTTTCCACTCTGGCTTTGCCACAGTGAACAGCCCCATGGGGGGAAGCAGAAGGTGTATGAATGTACCCTAATTAGCTCTGCAGGAGGCAAACCCAGTCGCTGCTACCAGGCGTGGATTGCCTCAAAGTCACGCCATTAAATCCCTGTACAAGCTGCACTCTATCTTTCTGTGAAGGTTGTAGGTACAGTATATATCCTGTATGTTGTTAGAATTTTAACAAAAGTATTTACCCTTATAGCACTGTACATACAGCTGCACTTTCTAGAACATGTGCAAAGGCCAGATCCTTATTTTATAAAGCTCACAGTTTAGAAAACAAACAGAAAGTACAGCTAAAATGCAAGCTGAAGGAGGCATCCACCACGGTTAAACACACACAGCCAGCATTGTCAGGGAGAAGGAGGCTCTCAGGCAACAGGAGACCTTTGGAGCAGAATCAAACACAGGAAGCAGAGCCAGAGAGGGAAGAAAAAAGGGATCAGTAAAAGCTAAGGTTGAGATAAGACATGAGGCAGTTAGTACCTGTCGACACTTCAGGATTACATTCTCGTGTAACAGAGTGGGAAGCCTGATTGAGTAATGCTGACCTCTTAAACCATGTAGGAACAAGTGTTACTTACTGATCTGTGTTCCTGTGGCACCTCTTTGTGGCAGACACTTGAGAAAAATGTAAAAAAAATCACAACCCCTTCCAACCTCCTATTTTCCCAAACAGGAATTAAAATGAATAAACAATAGCCAATGAACTAAATAGCTACGAACTTGCCCAGCCTGGGGGACAACTCTTGCAAACAAAACCTATTTACAAAGAAAGATCAAGGCTACTTTGTGGTCTTCTTACCATACCTGAGGAGAAAAATCGAGTCTTAGAAGCTACTTCTGTTAAGCACTTTGACATTTCAGTAGTAGTGGTGTATTGTTAGGATTTCACTGGCAGAAGGAGGCAAGAATATTTATGCATATGGGTTATTTGACTCTATTTAAGGATGCATAATATAAAGTTTTAACAAGGTTAAACATTAACATACTGATTTCATACTATTCTTCTAAATTTTTTTCATTCTGCATAGATGGCAGGAACCAGATTCCAAGACAACTGGAGCTCTTTGTTGAGTGTTGTTCAGCCTTCCAATGTGGTTGAAGTGACATATCCAAGTCAGATTAAGAAAACAAAACAAAACAAAAAGGATGCCAACAAAACGAAACCCAGAAAACCAGATCAAACTCTGTTACATATCTGAAGATGCAGTCCTTTTGTACATGTCAGTCTGGTTTGCAAAATCATCAGACGTTCAATGCATCAAACTAAAGCCACTTTTCAGGCTATCAATCTTCCCAACTGAAAGCCTTTTATGCCCTTCAAAACATGAATTTCAAGAACAATCAAAATGTTGGTGTTCATTTGTATGGTTTTAAAAAATGTATGTTTAAAAGGAAAAATGACTGCTTAAAAAAATAGTATATATTCTGGTAATGAAAAATTAAATTGACTGGATAAGTCCTGGATGTTAACAATACCTGCACAAATAACTTTT
The DNA here is from genome assembly GCF_971803275.1 of Cyanistes caeruleus. Taxonomy (NCBI): domain Eukaryota; kingdom Metazoa; phylum Chordata; class Aves; order Passeriformes; family Paridae; genus Cyanistes; species Cyanistes caeruleus. Next base: position 11,546,666 of record NC_141702.1, read on the forward strand.
TGAAGCATTATCTGCTATATAAGCTGATTTTATTTTCAGTGTTAAAAACTTTTAAATGTTCACTTTCACTAACTTTAGAAAATATTAACTTTTTCCTCTACATATACCAACTTCTACTAAAAAATAAAAGCATTTTAATTCTAACTACTAGCTAATGTCTCAGATTTCATTCTCTAAGAGTCCTCAGTTACTTTGTATTTCTAAATATAGCAGATAAGAGTACAGAGAAATATGCTGTATTGTAAGAGCTTTTATAAACAACAGTTTCTAATTTTAGACTACTTCATTCTGAATAAAGTCTAATTAAACCACAGATATTCTCAAATGCAGTCCACAAAAAGGATAATATTCACAGCTCATTACTGCTATTTGATTCCATCTTACTGTCAATGACTTAATACCTACTTTTGAGTAAAAATGTTTCCTATGAGATGGAACATGAAACTTTAATTTAAAAAAAAATCACTAACATTACCTTTCTGAAATCATTTTCAGATATTAAAATCAAGTCATAGGTACTCTACACATACCAGGCTCAACAGCTGATCTAGTTAAGATTTTTTTTTTCCAACTACTTTTGGGACTGACTGTTCAAGAACTTGTAATTAAGTCCAGAACAAACACAATTTAACACTAAGGATAATAAAATATTAAAAAAGCCTAGACAGAATAGAGACCCATTTTCCATTCTCCATGGTCTTTAAATCAAGACTGATTATTTTTTTCCCTCCCCCAGATTTGTATTTAAAAGGAGAGCAAAGTCATTGCTGAGTCAAATGCTATGGCCTCTGCTAGTCATGGTTAAAATGTTTATTAATCTCCCTTGTAGATTTAAACATTTATGGCCCTAAGAGCTTTCATCTCTAACATATAACTTTCTATTTAGCTAGAAATTAAAACTAATACAAGTAATTTTCATCAAAAGTTTTAGAGCCTTATATTTATTAGTCTAAAAATTCTGTAAATTACTGTCACAACTTGTTTTCTTTTTGAGTATACATTTTGACTTGTACAAAGTTTGAGCAACCAAAATAGTCCCATTGGTTGATATTATATTGGTTGATTCAACTCATCAGGAGTTAAAACTAAACTATATTATTTTTTATGCCTAACTACTGTATGAAAATATCTTGACAGAACCCAAAAAAAAATTTTCAACACCACTCGTAAGTCTTATCATTATGAATCTCAGGTTTTAGACATTTTCATAAAACAACTTTGAGAAAGTCTAAGTTAGTGAACAGGAAATAAGTAAAATGATTTTTTCTGATATTTACTAGAGCTCATTAAAAAAATGATGCTTCTCTGAAGTCATCAATTACTTAAAATTAAATCTGCTTCAAACCAAAAGTGATTAAAGGTCATTTTAACCAAAATGTTTAGTATCTCATATTTATATTGGTGCAAAAGCTAAAGGAATTACCATTACATCTTTTTTCCTGTACATCAGTTCAGACTTTTAAAATAAAGATTGTGTAGATAATCTTCCTCAAATGGCTTTGTGATGATAAAGTGATTTTAAAATCCTTTATCTTCCTAATGAAAAAATATTTTATTATAATTATCTTAAAAGATACACCAGGTAAACTCAAATAACCACTTCTCATTACATCAAAGTTTGTAGGTTGTTGACAAACTTGAGAATGTAGCAAACTCCTGATATTTCAAAGCAGTGAAACTAAGAAAGTTATAATACATTCCATTATTTTTTATAGTCTGGGATTATATATATGACTTCATGGGGCCTATTTCAGGGAGAAAACCTTCAATATCTGTAATGTGTGTTCCTTTGTCCTTGATATCATAATTTTAGAACACATCATGCTTAGTTCAAAAAAGGATGCAGTTGTCCTTTCACTCCCAAGGAGCACAATTTATTTCAATTAGCTGTGATTTTACAAGTTATTTTACTGAACATATTCTGTTCCTTACGTTCCTCAGGGGAATAATCACAAAGAAAAACAGCTTGATATTTTTATAAACAAATCAGTGAATTTGACTATCAAGTGGTTTTTATCTTTTTCTCCTTCAACTGTCTCCTTGAAACTACTTATATCTTTCAACTTTCATCTATGAGACCATCTCTAATAATCTGTCTTAATTTCCTACAACTGTATTATGTCCTTTCAGTCACATTCACACCCAAATGTGGAAAAGCTCTTGAAAAGCAGAGACCCTTTGGATAACATCCACATACTTAAAAGAAGAAAAAAATACATATATATTCTTAGCACTTTATAATTTAAAAAGCAATAAAAACTTGTAGCACTACTCCAAGATTTTGTATTCCACTATATCCTTTTTATCATCTGTTTCATTTTCTTTGAAAAGGTTTATAGCTATTACTCTCAGGCCAAGAGTATAAAATTCAAAAGCTAAGATTCTCTCTCTATGAACAAAGACAAGTTGTTGGAGCTGAGGTAAGAAAGCGCCGCCCTGTGATGGGAGCCCATCTGGATCCTTACATCTTCCAGCACAGCACATGCTCACAGCCTTCTCTGCTGGTGCTGTATTCCTCTACCACACAGAGCTTCTCCAATGCCATGGAGAGAAGCCATCAGAGCCAGAGAGTAAACCATGGTCTTTCCCAAGAAAGGAATTAACAGCAAAGAAGATAACTGGTAAGGTGGAAAGCGATCCAAAGATGCGTTGAACACGCACTGAAAGAAGGAATAAAATTACACTCCAAAGGAAGAAAGAAAAAGCCCAAGGATGTAGAGAATGGCAAAAAGTGTGCAAATGCAGGTAACAGTGACCCAAAAGAAAATGGGGACAGATGAAATGGTCTAGGCTCATTAGAAATAATGCAGGAAGATCACAAAGTGCTTTTCTCTCTTAACGTAAGACAAAATTAAAGAAAGCAAAGAATCCATGGGCAATCAAACCCACCTGGAAACAAGCTTCTTTATAGACCAATCGAATGACAAAGGGTATTTAGCCCCAAAGCACACTGTCAAAACAATACCTATCAAAAACAAAAGGATGAAGACCTGTGCTGACAATGTTTAACATCACAGGCAAGGAGCACAGCTGCTCAGGGTAAGTGCTGTGTGCTGGACTTTAAAAACCAAATCTGTCTATCATAATTTAAATTTTCTGTCTTCAATTAGTGTACATTGCTGTTTGAGTCACAATTAGAGGATGAGCCAGCACTTTTTGGCCAAGTGACATACAAGTCTGGAAATCTATGGAAATCTGCGAAGGTTGACAGAACTGAATACCTAAGATGGGAGCACGGGGCACGGATACAACACAAAAAAGCTTAGGAATCCATTGTGCAGACAGACATAACGTTACAATTCCAAAACTGAAAAACAGAACCAGGACAATAGCTTGAAATGTAAACACTTACATAATCACCCACAACAAAGTTCACCACGTTCATGTGTTTGTTAAGGGAACCTGTATCCTTCGATTGAGGATCTCAATCCTCCCTTCAGCTACAGTGAATGTATAGACAGAAAGTCAAGAGGCCTGTTACAGCACAGTGGTGCTGCAGCTCTCGAGCACGACCCTGCTGGAAGGCATGTCGGGATGCCCCCAGACCCCAGGCATGCTGCAGTCAGCAGGATCTCGCACCCTGGGACACGTGGTGCCTCTTCCAAACAGCACCAAAGCCAGCGGCACTGCACTGCTTCCATCCTGTACACCAGCCTGGTTTCCCCTGCTCTGCCCTGCCCTGCCCCATCACATCCCGGGTAGACTTGGCCTCAGCATTCTGGCCAGAGCAGAATTTCCCTCTGGCTGGTGCTGTGGGGTGGTATCAGCTATGACTCTTCTGGTACAATACAGGAGGGGAAGGCACACAGGGAACCGCACAACGGGACTGACAGTGGCAGAGACATCTCTGGCATTTGCTCTGTGTTGTTACATAACGCTGTGATACTCCGGAGTAGATGCCGCTTGACGACACAACTGATCTGCTGGCAATAGCTGGACGTTCCAGAACAAGAAGCACGTTGGAAAATCAGTGGTGTGCAGGTATACTTTTGTGTCAGGCAAGAAGACACGGCAACCTAGAAAACCGGTTAAATACTGCAGCCCTATGTCATTAAAGTTTGTGGATAAATAACAAGATTAAAAATTCAATCCTTATGAAAAGGCAGGGATAACACATAACCAAGATGAAGAACACGTATCGTTACTTTTCCTTGACAGCAACATTAGCCCAGACTACTTCATGCTTTGTTTGAATGGAGAAAAACATAATTAAAGTTTTAATTAGAATTGATGGCAGTCCACAAACCTGAAATGGATTGTGCTGTCTGAACACTGTACTAGATCCTTCAAGCAAATGATGTTCCTAAATGAACTATGTTCTTTAAAAAGGAAAGGCATTCTGTCAAGTAATAAGGTAGTAGTGAAAACTAATGACTCTGAAAATGTATCACAGAAACAACTACTAGGAAGTACGCATTCTGAAAGGGACAGTTATTATGAATTCTACAAAGACTGAGCTTCCACAGACACTTATTTTTCTCTGCCATTAGTCTGTTGCATATCATATTCTGGTTATAAAATATGTCAATCTTTTTATTCTTCACAAATAAATAGCGATACCTCTGAGATCTGAACTTTCCAATATATGAAGGAAGAGAATGACTATCCACAGGCACACTAATAACAAATCGTTGCTAAAAATATATTGCCAGCAGAATTGTTGGGAAAAGTACCAGTATCTCTAAAACGCATCTGTTACATTAACATCTTCGGTACAAGAACACGGAATTTATTCATAAATTTGGCCTTTTGATAGCTAGTTATGGCTTTAATGCCCAAGTAATCACCCTTCAATTTTAATGAAAAGGGCAGGTGTTTTCATCACCCTGTTATCTGCTTGTCAGCCGAAAAGCCTGGCGGTGCAGGTAAGCCCTTCCCCGCCTTGCTGCGCTGCTCCGGCTCGTGCGGCATTGGGAGCGCGGAACCTGCGCGGCGGCGGGAGCTCCGAGGAAGGCGGAGAGCCCCGTCCCACCTCCGGAAAGCCCGTGAGGAGGCTCCTCCAGGGCCGGGAAAGCGGGGGGTCTGCAGTTGCGCAAGAACAGCCCCCCCTTCCCCTTTCCCTCCCAGTCCCCGAAGGTTTCTCCGCACGCCGGAGGCCGGAGTAGCCAGCCCGGGCTGGGGCAAGGCAGGGAGGTGCCGGGGGAGCAGGAGCAGAGGAAAGGCTCACGGCATCGGGACGGGACGCGAAGCTGGGGCGGGGGGAACCTTGCAAGTGGCTGCATGCAGGAAGGGTGTCTGGCTGGCTTCACGCCTGGCTGGGTCGGGAGGAGGGAGGCGTTCCCTTGTGGGGGCAGTGGGGAGAGCGGGGGACTCCGGGGGGTGGGGACACCCCCGGGCCGGCGGGAGAAGCCTCGCTCCGGGGGCAGCGCTGCAGAGGGCAGCGAGCGCTGGGGACCGAGGGGCTGGCGGTGCCCGGGGGGACCGAGCCGTGCGGGAGGGCGGCAGTGCTGCGGTCCCTTCTGGCAGCCGCCGCTGGGAAGCCCGCGGCAATGAGCCCCCGTGTCCCGGCGCGGCACCCCGGGCGCCGGGGAAGCTGAGCACCGCGCTCTCCCCGAACCCCGCAGCCAGGACCCGGTCCTTCCCGGCGGGCGAATGGAAGAGGAGGGCGAAGAACCCCTCGGGGTACCGGCAGGCGTTCCTCCCCTCGCCCCACACAAAACAGCGCATCTCTCCGGGTGCGAGCAGCTTATTTCCAAGCGATGCTGGCGCGCAAAGTTGCGCCGGTCGGGCAGCCCCCCGTCCGCGCTCCCTCCCTCCCTCCCTCCCTCCGCAGCCGCGCGCATCCATCGCGGCTCCCGCAGAGCCCCCGCGCTCCGCTCCGCTCGGGTCAGCGCGGAAAACGCCTCCCTCGCTTTCCGCCCCGGCTGCTCACGATCTGCCTCAACCTGCTCCACCTTTTGTTTTGATCTTTGGGAACGAAATTCTCTCTCCTGCCGTCTTCTTTCCCTCCTCCTTCTCACGCCTTCGTGTGGGAGATGCCCAGGATCGCACACCAGCTTTTGTTATCTCCTCCCACCTCCATCTTCACTCCGACTGATGCCCTAGTAAATAGCAGGAGCGCGGCATCTCCGCCCCGCACCTACCCCGCTACCACCTGCAAACACCTCGCCTGTTAAATAAATTAAATAATAAAATAAAAACACCCCTTCCAGACAGCATGAAAAGCGACAGAGCGACCGCATGAATCGGGAGCACTTTTGCCTTCCCCGTAGTGTGATGACCTTGCGAGAGCTGCTCTGGCGCTTGGTTTCGCACGGTCTTTTTTCCCCCTTTCTTTTTTCCTTTCCCTACACTGAAGAAATCACGCCCTTTTCGCTATCCCTTTTCGAACGAACACGAACGCCAAAGACTCCCTCTTCCACCAAAGCGTTTCCAAGAGCAAATTGTTACGCGACAGCTCAGCTCTTCCTCTGGATGCTGCCGGTGTTCATATCCGGATCGGTGGGGGATTCGGTCCCATCTCTCACCAGTCAACGGCAAATCGCCGCGGGGACGGTTTTGCCTCCATGTCGCCGGTGGAGAAACTCCCGCACACCGACCGAGCACACCAACTTTCCCGGCCAGGACGATCCCCGACCGCCGAGCAGCGCCGAGGCCGCGCAGCCCCCGCCTCTGCCCCGCCGTGCCTCCATCCCGCCGCCTTCCCGGCAGGAAAAGCTCCGCGCGGGGCACCCCGGCAGCCGGCTGTCGCCCGCACCTCGCGGGTGCGGATCCCGGATCCCCCCCCTTTCCCCCTGCGGTCGCTCCCGCACTTACTGCGGGCGCGGGGTCTGTCCGCGGTGCGGAGGAGGGCGCAGGGCCCGGGTCCCGCGCGCTGCTGGGGCCGGAGGGACACGCGGCGCCGCCTCGGTGCGCGCCCGCCGCCGCTCGCGCCGCAGCTCCTGTGCGCGCCCCCGCTCCGCCCCGCGCGCCGCCCGCCGCCGCCCCGCACTGCAGGACCGCCGCCCCGCGCGCCGCCCCGCGCTCCGAGCATGCGCGCGGGGCCGGCGGGAGCGGGGGAAGCCCCGGGGCGGGCGGGGCGCGGGGCCGGGACCCGCGGGGGACGGAGCCCTGCGGGGGCCAGAGCCCTGCGGGGGACAGAGCCCTGCGGGGGACAGAGGACAGAGCCCTGCGGGGGCCAGAGCCCTGCGGGGGCCGGAGCCCTGCGGGGGTCGGCTCGGCCCGGCGGGCTCGGCGTCACTCCCGGCCGAACGCGGGCTCCCCGTGAGCCGTGCCGTCCGTGCCTTGCCCGGCGGGCTGCGCTTCGCTCGGCGGCTCCTTCGCTCCACGCGTGGAACCGTGCTGGCCTTGCGTGCGGAGGGGTGATCGCAAAATCACAGAATCAACTGGGTTGGAAAAGACCTCTGAGACCATCGAGTCCAACCTGTGACCAAACATCACCTTGTCAACCAGACCATGGCACCGAGCGGCACGTCCGGTCTCTTAACACCTCCGGGCATGGTGGCTCCACCACCTCCCTGGGCAGTCCATTCTGTTATCTGATCACCCTTTCTGTGAAGATTTTCTTTGTAATGCCCAACCTAAACATCCCCCGGCACAGCTCAACGCTGTCCTCATATCGCCAGTTTCCTGGAGGAGAGGCTCATCTGGCTCCTCTGAGGTACGAGGTGATGGCACTGGTGTCCCATGCACGGAGCCACCTGCAGCTGTCACACGTGTGTGTAGGCGTCACCTTCCATTGCCAGCCGCACTTCCACCGTGGCTCCTGTCCACAAGTTCCTTATACTGACGTGGAAGTTAATGTTACATGTTTTAGCTTTAAAACGTCATTCGACCGCTGAAATATGAAATTCAACTGGTCTTGCCCTTCAGTATAAAACCCAAGTGATGCTGCCCTGCCCTCGCTTTTGTCACTGTCGCTGTAGTAGTTGCTGTTGTGGTAGGAGTAAACATTCAGGGCTCCTTCACAAGACACTGCACATCATGTCGCTAACTGTTGGTCCTTTTTAAGGCAGAGCCATACATCAGTGTTTACTTTCATGCATGGCAAGTTCTGTCACTGACTGTTTACATAAATTAAGCATATTTAGCATGTCCTAAGCACAACACTGCAGAAAGCAGATGGATATAGCAAGGAGGTGAAAGGGAGGCAAAATAATGACATATATAAAAAAGAGTGAAAGAGGCCATGCCTGTTTTTAACAATCTGCTTGTTATTTCAGAAAGACAAAAGCATGAAGGTTGTGTAATAAGCGATAGATGGAAATAATTCTTCATTTACTGTTGAAATGCCCAGGTAATTATAACACAAGCTGATGTGTACAAATGTACAGAAAGTGACAGTATTTTCAGTTTGCTAAAGTAGATAATTGAATCCATAAGTTAACTTTTTCTGATAGGCAAAAGTCACCAATTTCGCTCCCAGAAATACTTATTTTTATTTTTTTTTGTGTAAGGCAGCAATTTTATGATTGAATGTGTGTTTTTTTTTGTTTTTTTTTTTTAATTTCCTAGTGCACTCCTCTCTTCAGTTCATGTTTTGATTTTCCAGATCCGTAAAGAATACCACCTGAAAGTGCTAAAAATTTAGTTCCATTCCAGGCTTAGCAGAAGAAAAACAGGATTTGGTACACTTCACCAGGCATCTCTGAAATTCATGTTTTATTTGTTCTGATTAATTTCAATTATTTTCTGTCATCTTCATATTTTGCTACCTCATTGCTTTCGTGGCCTGGCAGATCATTAATAATCATCTCTAGCATAATGAAAATTAGAATGCTCTAACATCTTCTGCTAAGTTTTAACCACACCATTTCCTCATTTCTTCTGTCTCTTCCTCAGTTCTTCTTAAGTTTGTCGTCTTACAATCACAGTGCAACATTAATTCTGTGTGACCTATTTTGATTTTGTCCATATTGCAGTTACTGCATGACTTCATCTCATCTTTGTAACTCTTCTAGTGGCAGCAGTGTAGCTATAGAAGTGCAGAGTACTGTGTGGCTCTAAACTCAGGTATTTAATTGGTGTCTTAGCTGTGTTATTTAATTGGTTTTGCTGTGTTCTTCCACAACTGCCAAGGTAGCAGTATATAAGCAGTATACTTTCTTATACTATAAGAAAGTATAGCTGCTTTCTGCAGCTGGCAGAAAGCTACCTTAGGCTTGATTGGCTGCTGTGTGACTGGAACTTAGAGATGATGCCCCTTTCCTCACCATTCGGGGTCATCCTTTGCAAAAACAAGAACATTTGTTTACCCTCAAAAAGCAGAAATAATAGGTTGAATAATAATAAAAAAAAAGTGGCTAAAACACATTTAAAAAGGACTTTTTCTATGTCATAGTATTTTTAAAATCTAATTTAATGGCAGAATTTTCTTTAGCTACAAAAAAAGGTGTAGATTAGGTAGAAGATACTATGTAGTGTGTTTTCATGTAAAACTTTCCCTGCCTACATTTAGGTAATTCCATATAAAATCAGGTTACTTAGGCTGCATTTTCAAATGCATTTGAAAACAAGAGGGTCATCCAAAAAAAGAGGTACTCTACAGTATTATTGTAGAAAGCTGGCTTATTTTCACATGTACTACATCACAGAAACAATGCAATACAAAATCCCGTTTGAAAAGTGTATGTACATATAAAACCTCTCCACTTGCATTATCAACGCTTAGTTAGAAATGCCCATGAAAAACCTTCATTTTGGTGTAGATCAACAATTTAATGAAACTACTTCCTATTCATGGTGTTATCACTAGAAAGGTAAAATGGCATTGCCAGTGTGCGCTGTTATAGCGTGTCTTACATGGTGCTGTCCTACACTGCGTGCAATTCCTGAAGGCTTCTGTAAGTTGGCTGTAAAAATTTACTGGTTCAGATCATTGGCATTTTCAGCTGCCTAGCATTCTTTTTTTTTTAAACTATGCAAATTATATTGTATTTTAGACTGCAGAGAATTACATTCACTACACTTGCTTCTCAAATAGATAATGGTAGAACATTCCATTTTCTTGCTATAGAGTTCTTTGGATTTTGCAAATGAAACTTACTGTTGCCAACTAATTGTTGCATTTTCAGATGATTTTTTAACCCAAATAACATGATGCTCATAGTGGAGCTACATCAAATTAAAAAAAAAAAAGTCAGGGTCTGACCCAAAGTTTTCTATTGAAAGTGTCTATTTTTTATTTTACCCTCAGTGTGAACAGTGTAAAGAATTCTTAGCTTATGAATGAATACCATAACAATGTGGGTACCTGCTCTTTTACAGTCTTCCATGGCTTACATGGGTCTTCTTTAGGCTTTCAATCTCCTGAATGTTCTGTTTATAGCTTTGAAAGAAGCCAAGTGAAGCTCTAAGACTCTGATCTTGTCAAGGAAGATAGATAGGCATCTCCAGAGGGAAATTCAAAATCTAATGAAATCGAGGATCCTCCTCTCCTCTTTTCTCTCCCTCCTTTGCACTCCAGAGTAGACAATTCAATATTAAAAGGCACAGTAGGCTCTGAGAGGACTCACTATCTCAGCAAGTGGCTTACTGGTAATGAGATTTTATTTTATTTTTTTTAATTTAGCATGATCTCCTGTTTTGCAGACATCAATTTTAATGCAGATTGCCATTTTGGGGTTTGCATTTTCCCCTCACTCTTTTAAGCTCAATACTTGCTAAGAATATATTTGGCTATATATTTTATGAGAATCAACAGCAGAAAAAAATATAATTGGAAGGAATTTGAGTCTATATGTACATCTCTAGCTTTATGTTCTGCCAGGCCTTTTGAAGGAATGATTTTCTTTCTTCCTCCTGTGTTCCCTTGGTGCAGTTTTTGCACACTGAGATGTACTTGTGTGTTAGATGGGGAGCTGAAAGCAGCAATGCGGCTGCAAGGATTGGCAGAAAGGAGCTGCTTCAAGGCTCTGTGATTAAATGAAGCTGCAGCAGCACACTGCAGTTGGAAAAGGGTGAGATTATTGATGCTCAACAGCAAACAATGAGTGTGGCTGATTTTATCACTTCCAAAATGACAATAGATTGTTTTGCTTCTTTAACGTTCTATATATATGTACATGAAAATGACATTTTTATATATGTATTATCTTTCATTTTTATCTCATTCATTTTTAAAATAATGCCCCTAAGAATATAGATAAAACAAAATGTTCGTACTTTACTAAATGCAATTTTTCTTCTTTATGAAATGTAGTGATTTCTTGTGTGCAGATCACCTTTGTTTGTGTCAAACCAAATAAATTATAATTCAGTCTTTTCATTAATGAGACCATTTACTAGTCTTCAGTATCTTAGGCTCATGGAATGAAATGGAAAGAAAATACCCTTTATGTAACATCATCTCTGATGTTGTATAATACAGTCACAACTGGGAAGTGTGTGCAATGCCTAACTTTAGATCATACATTTGATAGCTAAATACTTGTCTATTTGCTTGCATTTCTTTTCATGTCAATGAGAATTCAAAGAAACTGTAATAGGGGGATTCAGGCTGGCAACCTGGCTAGAAAGAATCAAGGAAATAAATATTTAAGTTCAGGCACCTAAATGAAATGTATAAAGCTAAATGGCATGAGACCAGTTTTCACTCCAGTAGGCTGCTTCCCACAGAAGCTGTTCCAGTTGTTCTTCCTAAGTGAGGCATTTGCTCAAGCAGAAATAAAAGGTTGACATTCTGGACCTGAGAAATATAAGCTTCAAGTAAATAATGGGTGTTTAGAAGGATAGGAATGACAAAACTTAGAAGCATTTAGTTTTCTACAAATGTCCTAAACATAGCTTTCCTCTGCCAGAAGGCAGGACTTCTACATACACAGAATAATTCCTGTGAAGTCATGCTGGTCATGTGCTCTTGAGATGTTCCAACAGCACTTTGTTTGCTTATTTGATCTGTGAGTGATTGTTCTTAGCTAAAATATTATAGTGGTGACATGGAAAAATTGGAACAAAACTGTAGAAGTAATAGCAAATAATGAAATTGAAAGTAGAGGAAAGAGGAAAACCTAACATTGCAGTTAGGTTAACATATTTATTACTAATGGAATTCTTACTTTAACCAGCACACATCAAAGCAAACAGGATGCTACATAGCCTTCTTTTTTGACACCAGATTATCCTACTCAGCTTTTCATGTGTGTCATTGTTTTTATTATTAATGTTTGTCATACAGATCTGTATGATTAAAAATATACTCCAGTGTTGTGATCTGAATGTATTTTCTTCTAAAAAATGATGGGAAAAGTAGATGGAGAATAAGCAGACTGTTTACTTGCTCATGGACAAAATGTACTCACAACTTGGTGGATACATAGGTAGTTATCTTTGTGTAATTAAACTGCACTGTGAGACATGATGACTTTGTATAATAGTCTTTATTTCAGAGGTAATACTTTTTAATATGATTTGGTTTGAGAAAACAGCAGTGAATCAGCACTCTTGGACCATAATCACCAAGAGCAGGATGTATTGCTAAGAGCAGAGATGCATCTCAGAAAGTGGGCTACTGGACATAAAAACAATTCAGAACCAACAGACAGAAAAGAACCATCAGAGAAAAGAGATGTGAAAGAAAATGTTGAAAACTTATTCCATAATTCCATTTCCAATGAAATATCTCCATTTCTAATGCTAGGCCATCTTTTCCTGCATCTGTTAGCCCCTAACGTAAGTGCAGTCCTCTGCCCACATCTTTCTAATTGCCAACATTTCTATTTGTCAAAATCCTGCTACTGCTTCTCTCCCCAAAATACATCACATAGCATCTGGTCTTGTACCTGGTATCAGAGAGATAGCTTAAGAAAATCTTACCAAAAGCAAAGCAGTTACACAATGTTTCTTTTACAAGAACCCCTCTCTTTGTAGCAATTTCAGGTTTAGGAACATGCAGAGTTGGAATACACTTTTGGAATACGAAGTTTAACAGGTAATAATGAACTACTTAGCAATGAGTTTGTCATTATTAAAGAATTTATGTGTGTGATTTCAGTAACCTCCTGTTGCAGTGAGTTCTACATTTAACTGAGTTGTAGATATGTGAAAAAGATACTTACCCATACTATTAATCTAGAACCCATTGATCATATTCAGCGGTGAAAAATGTACTGCCACACTGAAAAACGGCTGTGCAATGCCAGCATATTAATTTGAAGTGATGTTGAAAATGCTAATTTACAATTATTTATGAAAATAGATAATATAAAAATATAGTAATACTGAACTAACTTTACTGATTCTTTTCTATCTGGTTATAAAATTTAGGCTTCAAAACAAGTGCTCTGTAGCATATCCTGTCACCATGCATACTTGCTGCAGAATTCATGGGCCTTTCCCCAGTCACTCCTTAAGGAGCTCCTGGGGATTAATTTATTTGCTTGATGGGGGAGGATGAAGAGGGGAAGATGAGGAGGGTTGGTGCTCTCAGAACCAACCTCTTAAAACGTTATACACTTGAAAATAATTTATCTGTAAGAACAACCCTAGGTGGTTTAGCCAGACATCAACTCTATTTTGAAGTGTTTCCTCTTCCCTGGGCCTCCCTGAATAATTTTCCCTCCCCTTTGAAGCCCTGTGGGTAGCCCTTATTGTTAAATTTCCATCCATTCTGACTTTTGCCTCAATTCCCTGTCTGACCATCCTGCACCACTGTTTACTCCTTCATCCCTGGAATGTTCTGTGCTCTCTGCTGCAATGAGCAGCCCCTTTCCAGGGGCACATGCCCTCTTCTAGAACAGCTGCTTCCAAGAGGAGAGTCCTACCAAAAAGAAAGGGTGACTGTGTACATATTATATTTTAAATTTAAGATATAACTTATAACTTATAACTTATGTGTGTGTCTTGTTATGCAAGAGAAGGAGAATTTTAATATTTTTACTTGCTCTTGTGACTTTTTCAACATTGATGGAAAAGTAAACAAAGCTAAAGGGAGAACAGTCAGGTGTGACTGTCATAAACAAATAAATATGTAGCAATCTAGACCACTTAAAACATATGCAGCTGATACTTTTCAAAACTGTTGTCTCAAATAAGCATTCTAAACTTCTCTAATTTATTGGTTTGTGGCTGCCTGAGATATCAGTGTCTCTGGAGGTTATTGAAAAATATTCACACACTTGCTATCTTATCCAAATTGAGAATAATTCAGCAATAATAAATGTTTCCTGTGTGCATAATTTTTTTTTTTAAAATTTTTTAACCTGGCTATATAATAATTTTAAATTTGGTAGTTTATTTTGTGTTTTACAGCACTGTACACTGTATGAATAATTTTCCTCCAATTTTCAGATTCTTTATGATCATGATTTTTGTCCCCACAATTATTTGCTATGTGATGTGTAATGTTCTGATCAGCATATTTCAAGTCATTCTGAGGTTCTGTTTAGTTCAATAATGAAGCCATCAATATCTGTAATATGGAAGGTGAATCAAAAATCATGGAGTTAGTTGCATTAGTTTAAAATCAACTCACTGTGAAAATAAGATTGCCCCTAGTTCTTTATTTTATGACTGCAGGCTGCTGCTAACTGGGCAGTACATTGTAACATGACACTGTTTCACAGCAGGAACAGCAAAGAATTGAAAGCAATATTGAGTTGGGTGAATTTTAATTTTAATCTAGGGCTCTTTTACTTGTTACCAGAATAATCCCTTTCAGAGTCAATGTTATAAGAAAGCAGTGGTTAGATTTTGATGTCATTTGGTGCTCTAGATTATTTATCTTTACAAAACAGATGCATTTATGATCCTTAACTCTGATGCCATTTCAAACTACTGAAAATCCTAATAAGTGTTTTGTCCCATTTAATTTAATATGAGCAGGAGTATAATTGAGATTCTCTTTCTTCTTTTGAGAAATTTATCTCATGGTCTACACGAGTTCAGAGAATCATAGAATCACAAAATATGCCAGGCTGTTTAAATGTGGGTTAGTGTATACAGATAATTTGTGTGTGTATATGCAAGTATTAGTGAGTATAAGTGCATACACACACATACTGTTAAATCTGTATTATTTACTGCCAAATTTCATGTGTTAAATGATTTATTGTCTTCTTTACAAAATTTTTTTAGAATTTTTTAATTGACTATTTACCTGCCTTTTATTTCTTTAGGCACCTGTGTAATTTGGAATAAGCCCTCCTATAGAAATTATCTTTCCTATGGATTGGTCTCTTTTACCAATTTTTTGATGCTTAACAAAATATCCGAGCGATTTCATAGATGTTTTACAGGACATCTGAGCTCTTCCACAGATATTTAATCAGCTTTCTTTCCTCATGTTGAGTCTGTTAATTTCTATCCACAGTTGAAATAGGGGTTGAAATGTAGGAGTTTGGTAAAGACTTATTGAAGTGCCACTTTTCATGTATATCCGTGTTTACACATAAGAAAGCCTCACACAAATCATATAAATCTATATAACTGTGTTATATAAAAATATCTATGATAATTTCACACATATGTAATTAGTCAATCTTTTATGTGAGACCAGTGAAGATCATTTTACCAGATACTTTAGAATAAATTTAGAATAAAATGAAGATTTTCTCATGTTGGTAGTTAACCATGTTTAAGACTGAGCCAAGCAGGAGACAGAAACTACCTCATTTTGCAGTTGTTCAGCATAAACCCCAAGGAAAAGTTCCATTATCTTAAGGAATTTTACACCCTAAGGCTTTAATCCAACACAAATTTCTGACTCATATTCTTGAAAAAAGGGCATTAAATTCTTCCTGTATTTCCTCCACCCATTTTTTTTTTCCTAAGACCTAAATGTGAAAAACATTTAAAAGGGAGATTCTGTTTTAAATAATTAACTGATCCCTATTCATACCATGAGCATTAATGAAATTCTGTGTTTCTTTCATACTAGCAGCACCTGAATAGATTAGAATAGATTAGAAAGAATAATTGCTGAATTTAAAAGTGAGCTTCTTATTAAATCAAAGTAGTCTAGGAGTTATTTTAGCAAGCAGTCAGTGTGGAAACCATTTACCAGTTGCTAGGATGTCTCATTTCTAGTGTTGACCTTCAGCTGTATCAAATCACCGCGTGCTGTGAAGGAGTGGAGAGGAGCAGCCTGCCTACCTGTACGCTCTGCCTGGTTCCTGGGGCTGGCTGGAGAAAGGCACAGCGCTCTGGCAATTCACAGCAGTGCCAGGGGTGCCTGGGACCACAGGAAATTATACTCCCATTGGAAACTGTCCTCCCATCCAGCCCACCCCACAGATGAGCACAACTGAGTGGTGATGAGTGGACATTTTACCTCCGTGTTTGTCTACTTCAGCAACTTTTCCTGTCTTCCAGTGTTTTTCTGTGTCTGTGGAGAAGATTTTTGTAAATTAATAGATGTGTATAAATTAACACTATAGCTACACTGAGATTTCATGGTATAGATCAGAAAACATCTACATGAAAACACATGAACAAAGGGCTGCTTTAATAATGAAATTTGTCTCATTTTTGTCTCATTTGATAATGAGACAAAGGCAGTGATTTTTTAATTTTATTTTTTTTTATATATAATCTATTTTCTGTCTGTTGAAAAGATTGCTTTAAAGAAATGAAACCACAGAACATTGTTTTTTTTTTTAAATGCTGTATAACTGGTATTTTACACAGTTCGCTTCCTAAAAATGAATATTTTATTTCTTTTTATTTATTTTGTGTTTGTTTTTAATGGGTGAAGGATTGCTCATATGAATGGGCACATAACAATTCTTATCATTCCCATTCCTTAATGTATTATGTTATTAAATTTTCTTAGGCTTTTCAGTCTTGCACACTAGCAAATTAAAACGTGCATTTTGATCTAAAGTGTTTTATATGTGTTACTATAAAAAACAATTTTAATATATCTTATTCATATCAAGTTAACTTTGAAAGAGGCTAAGATACATCCACTATGTTTAGAATTGATCTGGGTAAAACATTTTAAACTAATTTGGTTTCACCTTACTAATACTGCACAAGAGGTCAAAGTCTTATTATTGACAGATTATTTTGAATTGTGCTTTCACAGAGAAAAATATTTGGCTTTTAATTACAAGCCATTTAGAGTATTTAATCATTATAACCTACAGTTTCCTCAAATGCTATCAACAGTGTTCCTGCCTAAGGAAGTTAAGGGAGTTTCAACTTTTCCAATCTCATTTGCATCATTCATCTTTTAGTCATAATTTTAAATATAGAAGATAATTTATTTACAGTAAGCCACAATATCCTTCCAGTGGTTCCATATTAAATTAATGAAAAGATGTACTTTTATGCTCACATTTTTTGTTCACAACTAATACTCTGTATGAGATCAGGAAGGTGAGGGAGAATAAAAAAAGAAAAATAATGCATCTGTCAGTTAAACTGTGCCTGTTCCCTTACAGTGTAAATACTGAATTAAAGAATTCAGAAAATATTTATCATTGTTAATATATAGGAGCAGAGGAACATGTGTCTGGGAGAGAGCTTTAGCCATGGATTGCACATGAGAATAATTGGGAGTAGAGATTTTGGTAAGAAACACCATTTATTCAATTGTAATCCCATTACAGGAAACAGTTTCTGAAGTCCAAATAATGTGAAGAACTTATGGGAGGTTAATATGTATTGGAAGCTCCCTCTAAAATGTTTGCCATGGAGTAGCGTGCTCTTCAAATTCCAGTCAATTGTTCTCAAAGTCAAAACTGTCTATCATGAGAACAAAATGTACCATTATGCTGTTCTGTCTGATGAAAGATCAACATGTCTTCTTTTTGTCACAAAAGAGATATGTTTTTGAGATTTCAAATAGGAATGATGAAAAATCAGGGAAGAATCCATTCAGAAGTATTTAACAGATTTAAAGAGGGATGGATATTCAACCTATATAATGGGCACTGAGTTTTTAAGGCAAATGATTTATTATTTCATACATATTTAGGTTTGATTGCCTTTCATTAGTAGTGTATTTCATCATATGGTACCTTCTGAAAATGTAAAAATACAGCACATTTTTGAAACGTAAATAACAATCTGCAATATGTATCTAATTAAACAAAATATAAAAATGGCCACACTGGATCAGTTTTTTGTGTTTACCCTGGATACACATGGCACAGGATATTGTCTCCAACACTGACCAGTAGCTGATGTTTAGAGGAAGTATAAAATAAATGATCCAAATATAAAGTAATGCTTCACTTAGTACCTTGTAGCTTCTGGTGGTCAACATTTTGAAATTTGTTTTTAATCTCAGTTTGCAGTCACATCATTGTGCTTAATATGTTATGGAGGTCCCTTTCCTGTATTTATTTTAACTGTTTTTTAAAACTTTCATATTTTTGATCCTCATAATATACATGCTATCATGAGTTCCACAATTTAATTATGTATGAAAAGTATTATATTTTGTTTGTACTAAGCTTCTGGAACAGTAATTTTTGTGTTATGTTCCAGTTCTTGTCCTGCAAGGAATACCTGATTTGATTCAACCAGAGATGACCTGGAAAGGGTAATGCATAGAAATCAATCAAGTTTACTGATTAAATCGAGCAGTGTAGAGTAGTGAAAAAGAGAACTGCAAGTGAAGAACTGAAGGAAAACCTTGTGAGGTGGGGCAATAAACTGGCAGTTGAAATTTTGTTTGAAGTAATGTAAAATGCAGCAGAGAGGAAAAAACCAGTCCTAGCTTCACATTTAAAATGATGGGCTCTGAAATGACCCTTACTGCAGAGGAGCCAGCTCTTCAGGTTATGATGGATGGTTCAGCTAAAATGTCAGTGATCATCAGCAGTCAAGAAATCAAGCTAAAAGTTAAAAATTATTGGGAAGAGAATAAATCTCAAAGTGAAATAATATTAATATGCAGGTGCTTAAATATGTGAAGCACCTGCAATTTTACCATTATATATACTTCTGATCCCTCATCTTACAGACAATGTGGTAGAACTAAAAAATGCTCAGGGAAGGGCACCAAGGATTATCAAAAGTGTGGAATTTCTTTTTGTATTTGTATTTCTTTTTTGATTTGTGGGATCAACCAAATAAGGCTCTAGCTCAATCTGTAAGTGGATGTGTGATCATGATATGATAGAGGTCTAAGAAACATGACTAGCATGTCAGGGTTCTGTAGAGATTGAGTGTTCACTGTGTATTTCTAAGGCAAGATAGCAAGGTAGTAAAGCAGAGCAATGGTTTCACATAAATAGAAAAGGAACTTTTCATAAAATTATTGAGGTTAAGCTCAATATGCAGTTCTTTGATCCTAAATGTTTAGGGTGCTAAAAGTTTGTGTGGAATTAAAGGGAGATTGGAAAGAAATCATAGAGCCATAGAACAGTTTGGATTGGAAGGGACTAATGGTCATCTAGATCCACCCAACTTGCCATAGGCAAGAGCACCTTCCACTGGACCAAGTTGCTCAAAGCCCCATCCAACCTGGACCTTCAACACTTTCAGGAATGGGGCATCCATGAGTTGCGTGGACAATCTGTTCCTGTGCCTCACAATTCTCACAGTAAAAATTTTCTTCCTGATACCTAACTTAAACCTGCCACCTTCCAGCTGAAAGCCGTTGCCCCTTCTCCTGTCGCTATATAACCTTGTGAAAAGTCCCTCTCCAGCTCTCTTCTAGGCTCTCTTCAGGTAGTGAAATGCCACAATATGGTTAGCCCAGAGCCTTCGTCCCTCCAGGCTGAATAATCACAACTCTCTATATCTCTCTATTGAACATAGAAAATAAATCCATGGAAATCCTGGTTATGTAGACAGTAACAAAACTGGACATTGTTGCAGACTGAGATCTCTTAGGAGGTGCACATGCTTAACCCAGTCTTACCTCTCTGCATGGACCTGAGTTTTTTGTTGCTGTCAGGTTGCTGGGCTGGACTGACCTATTTTCCAGTATAGCCTCTCTTCAGCTCTATGAATACTCCTTTTCTTGTTCCCTGTTTTACACTACCAAAGATTTTATAGACTCATATTTTTTTAAGTCCTAATTATCTCCCTTCTTCAGTTTAAAGTTTTATACTCGATTAAAGTACATATTCTTTTTTCCATAGGAAATTTATTTTACACTGATCATCACTGTTAGTTTTTCTCCATTTTCCAATTCTATTCATTTGGGTTTTTTTAAAGGTAGGATGACTGGAGTGCAAGTCATTGTTAAAGATTTGAACATTGTTTCAATTTAGAAACTTAATTTTTAGAAATATAATTTTCCTAATAAATTTTGACATTTTATCTTTTTTTCTTTTTGACTGCTTGTGAATGGTGAATTACTGTTATCAGAAATTTTCTGTTGAATGCTCCATATCTTTTTTCAGAGTAGTAAGTAGCTAGTAAATATATACTAAATGTACCTGTAAAGACAGGGTTATGTTATATTTCTTTTATATATTAACTCTCATTTATAAATAATGAAATTGATCTATTTTATTATGTTGCAGTTGTTTAGTGCTGGAGGATGATTCTGGGATTCTTTCCAGCCTGCTGGGTCTTTGAGTACCTCCAAAACCTGTGATCTTTCTTACATAGTAAGTAATTTATGAGAATGTCAAACAGCATAGTTCTCAGCACAGGTTTTCAGAAATAAAAAGAGAACAAATAAAGGCTTTGTCAAGCTCATCAGTTTGTTTTCATATGAAGTTTGATGCTCAAAGTCAACTAAATACACACTTCTCAAAAGTGCACTTCAGTTTTTATATTCTCCTTCAAAAGGCACTTTTATCTCGCACACTTAATTTTCATCTTTTTTTGCTAGCAAAGCAGGTATTATAATCTGGATAATTTTAAGAAGCTAGATGGGAAGTGGCAGAACAAGACTTCAGAATTCCCCTGATAAGAGAACTAGAAGAGTTTATTATTTTCCTGTTTCTGATACATCCCCAAACTATCTTGAAATGATGCATAATACACTTTGCCAAATACCTTTGTGTGAGAGTTCAGGGACCCAAATGATTAGCCTGCAATGTTTTTATTGCCTTAAGGCAGTAGAGTATCTATGTTAGTTGTCCTTTTTTTATATAGGAAATGAGGTGCAATGGATATAGGGAAAGTACCTTGTGAAACTCCTCTGCTGCCCCATGGATATTTTGAACTGTGATTATATGCCTTGGTGGAACATTTTGTGGGTGCAGGTCAAACATAACTTTTACACTGCAGACCTCCCAGCATAAACGGTACTTCCCAAGAGTACAGTTTACTTTACAGCATTACTTTATTACCTTTTGAATGGCTCCACTTGTCTGAGAAGATGCTTGAGCAGCTAAACCCTGCACCTTCTACGATATACTATTATGGCTAGTAATGGCTGAAGTGGAACCATGTTTATTGTCACCAGGGGATAAAGAACTTTTATCCCCTTTTTCCAAGGGGATAAAGAACTACTGATAAGCAGATATGGCTAATACTAAGCTTTACTATTTGATTCTGAAGCATAACTTCTCAGCTGTAGAGAGTATTCAAGAGAAAAATAAGAAGTCCAGATATTTTACATCTTCATGATGTGTTTAAAGAAAAAGAGTCATTTTTTTAAGGGTAATCTGTTACTCTTAAAAACTTTTGATCAGAAATATGTAATTCTATAAGACTGAGTGAAGAGTTATGTGTGTTGCTCATGCATTACACATGGTTCAGTTAATCCATATGTGATCAGCACAGAGTAAAAGAAGAGATCAAAAGTAGAAAAGGGAAGATGGATTACTTAACACTTACCACTATAACCAGCTTTTAGTAGCAAGCACTCCAGAGGCATTGGGGAATCTCTAACCCCAGAGATATTCAGATCTTGACTGGAAAAGCCCCAAGCTGCCTGATGAAGGACAGAAGTTATATGCAACTTGAAAGCTGGCTATGCTCTGAGCAGAGTGGTCCAGATGATCTTCAGAGGTCCCTTCCAAATGAAATTTTCTGTGGCTCCATGAACAAGCCTGTACGTTCTATGCAGTATCTAGAGCAAAAGTAAAATAGGATTAGGGATCATATGGACTGATTTAATTGCCCTGCTAGCATGAAAGAAAGAACACTGCATCTCAGTGCCTCTAGATGTGTGTGACCTGAATTCAGCAGCACTGCACACTTCCAGCAAAGAGGTTTTGAACTGTCTGGCAGGCAGAACTATTTTCACTGCCCTTTATGAAGAAGATGGATAGTAACAGATAAAATGTGATGCAGAACATTTGTATCCCTGTGTTTAGTGCTCTGTATACAAATGGCCATTTTTTGATTCTTCTGTTTTGATATTAAACTACAAACAAGATATTTCAGCTGGAAAATGAAAACATCTTTGATGAGATGTACTTCATATAATTGAGATGGACTCAGTATAACAGAGAATGATATGGTGACAGCAATGGAGCAGTATGATCAAGCAGTGTATCAGGTGAAAGATAATGTGTCCAAAATATCAAGTCCAATAAACAGCAGTTTTTATTTAACTTGACAGCTGTCAAATGAGTAGGACGAGGCAGCCAAGCAGTGACTTCATTGCAGTGGACAAAATAAAGGGGCTATGGAGGGGTATAACTCACCCTCTAGTTAAATAGAACTGTCTTAATTCCCTAAATACCTTTAAAATGTGTTCATTTCATATCCTTCAAGATCTAAAAGAACTCCCTTTGAAAGTAACACAAGAGCCTATTCCCACTGGAAATGAGAGTTGGTCATTGTGGTAGTCAGGCAACAGTGCAGACCAGTGCAGGGAGGAGATGGTGTGGGCCCCTTTCCAGAAGTTAAAAAGGGGACTTTGTCTTGTACTTCCCTGTTGCTCTCAGCTTTAGACACAGTGCCTTTTGAATCTCTTCACACCCTTTGTTCCATAATCCAATTATACGGAAAAAGTGCTGTACTTTGGTTGTGTCAAGCTCTGGAACGGTACTTTTATTTATATGTCCCAGTTCTAGTCCAGAAAGGAATTCTGGAATTCCACATCCACAAATTCTTTGGAAAGAGGAATGAATAGTAAGGTAACAAAGCTTGCTCGTGATACTTAGAGGAGTAAAAATGAGAACTACATGTGAAGAATTGTAAAAATACCTTGGGAGAGCAATAAACTGCAAGTTGAAAATCAATTGGAATAATATAAAATGCTGCATAAGGGAAAATCCAGTTCCGTCTTCACCTTTAAACTCATATTTTACACAATTTTAAAACTCCTTTGCTTGAAAGCAGTATTTTTCTTTCAATTTAGCTTTGTGTGGAGCTACAAGAAAAAAAAAATTGTGTAACAGCTTCCTTCTTTTATGCAAGCTACCTTTGTGTTGGTCATAAAAGGATTTATAAAGTTAGAAACCAAAATTAAAATGGGAGTAAATATTAAAATAATAGCATCCCAAGAAATGTTACTGAGCTATTAGTAAACGTATGCTAAAAAACTTTTCAGGGAGTGTGTGATTTTCAGGGCAGTTTTATTCCAGGCCCAGCTTGGAAGGACTAGCATATCACTGAATCACTCCAGGACTTTCTTGCATACACATGGAAGCTGGTCATAACACAAAGTATCTTCTACATGATGTTTTATCTTTCTTAATCAATATGGATACTCTGTTGGGAATTAATACCTTCAATGCATACAGAAAAATCCCCCAACATGAACTTCCTTATGATTTAAAGTACATTGGGTAAATATGAGGGTCTACCTTTACCATACCAAATAAAAAGTTTATTACTGATAAACAAATATATAAGTGTTAGTTATTGGGAATAACAGGGAATACTCAGGAACAAAAGGAAGGAATAAAAAATTTATTTTAGCTATTTCAAAATTACGTGGATACATAGGAAGCATGTGCATTAAGACTGCAGACAGAGCAGTTGTGATAGAAAAGATTGAAAGTATTGTCACACCCCAATCTTTTTATGAATACTTTCAATAATTACTTAATAATAATGGTGATTGTGTGAAGTGTCAGTAAGATAACCAAAAAGGTAATGTATAAAATGCAACTTCATATGGTTGATGACCAATATCCTGTTCATAAGACTAATATCAAATTGAACCTTTCCCCAGTCAAGGAGTAAATTCCCTTTGGAATATTATGACCTTTGATGAATCAGTGTTACAAGGTGAACTACTTTCAGGGTGGAAATTTTAGCATTACATTGCATGATACAAACATGATGGATTACAACGGTCCTTCAGCTTTGAAATTTCATGTTCTGCAGTTTACTCACAATGAATTCTAAGCACAAGGCTGCAGTCATTAAGCCAGCAGAGCTAAATTGAGACAAAGCACTTGAGCCAAATTGCACTGACAAATTCACTTTACAAATCAAGATTGTCAAAATTTAGTGTCTTACAGATCACATTGAATAGCATAATTGGTTTTGATGCTGTCTTTGTGGCTATTTTAACTTAATTTAACAAAATTTATTCCTGACCAAATATTTTGCAACTTTTTTTTTCTAGTTTTTGATAAAAAGAAAAAAGTAAAAAAGAGAATGAGAGTCGCAAGACCTTTTATAAGAGTTTTAAATAATGGTTTGAAGGGAAGGAATTGGCTGCTGCATCAGTACCCAAAACTTTTTTGTTGACTTTGTCAAGAAACAACCCACTTCATCAACTTGTAAACACAGTATAAGAGTTGAAAGAAAGTAACAGTTGGAAAATAGCAAAATTCTACAATGAAAGCATGGTGTTTACATCCTATTAAAATACTATTGAACCAAGTAGTGGGGAAAGCAATTATGTCTTTTTTTTTCTGCTCCATGAACAAACGTATGCTATATCCAATTTGTACTAGAAGTAAATAAGTGCTACAAATAAATCTTCTTTGTGGGTTGCAAATTGGAAAGTGCAGAGCATGCAAGATATGCTCCACTGTAAGTCTGTCAGTTTATGCTGGATATCTAAGTTATATACAGGAATGTAAGACATGGATGTGGAACAGCTGGATGGGGTTTCATAAAAATTTTGATTTATAGCTGGGTAGTTGCAAGAAAAGGCAGTTTTCTTTATTTTTCATGTAATTCTGGTTGGTTTAACTAGCCAAACACTTGAATAATTTTAAATTGGCTCCTATTTACTTGCAACCCACCAAACACACTAAAGGACTGTGGCAGGACTAAAGGCAGGTGGGAGGGGAGAGTAATATTCTGTTCAGAATGTGTTAGAAACAGTGGTGAAACCGCCAGCATTTCTGTTCAGAGAAATACAATACTTTGCCTCAGGAATATTTCCTAGACGCTATTGCAACACAGAGGCGTAGAAAACATAGGCAGCATGGTGAATCTCTCTTACACACCTTAAAATCCTGTTTCTGGTTTGCATGACTACCTTCATTCCATATGGTATTTTAAATATTTTAAAATTTGTATGTAATCTTGATTTAATAGGATCTATATCTTGTTAACTAATGATTGATTAATTGATTGTATTTTTAAGTATTAGAATCAGCTATTTGACCATTTTTGCTTACAAATGCAGCAATATTAAAGACGAAGCTATTCTAAGGCTCCGTTCTATACAGTTCCAGTGTGTAATATCCACTACCAGGAACAATGGATTTGTTTGGCTTCAGTGGATTTGTTCACTGTAGTATGGATGACAAACCTTAAAAACCCATATATTTGCAGCAACAGGCCCTCAGGATGTTTCTATTTTTATTTGCCATGTGTAATGGCATTACAGTGACCTGCTAGTTTAGCGCAAATTTTGAAAAATAACCTTTTGGGCATCCCAGTGTTTGGAAAGGAAATGTCTGTTTCCGAGGCCCAAAGTTATATGGATACTGCTTATTTTGGGAATAAAATCTTTGGCTGGATCAGTGCTTAATACAGTGAACAGATCAGGGATGAAATGTCTGTTCTGGGAAGGAACACGGGCATAACATTTTGCTCATGTAGGTCCTCATGATTTGGAATCAAGGAATTTGGCTAATCACATCCCACTTGTGGAAATAATCGACTTCGGGATGCTGCTCTCTGCTCCGTGACACGCCTTGCTTAGGCAATAAATGAAGGATCTCCCAACCCGGCTGCAGCCTCTCGGCCGCCGGGAGCTTCCACCAGCAGCCTTCGGTGCATGAATCCCAGCCGGCCGCCTGGTGCCCCGGGGCGAGGAGAAGCCACCGCCTCTACCCCGGGCGCAGGGACGCCGGGACACCGGGACACGGAGACACCGGGACACCGGGACACGGGGACACGGGGACACCGGAATACCGAGACACAGGGACACCGGGACACCGGGACACCGGGATACCGAGACACCGAGACACCGGGATACCGAGACACAGGGACACCGGGACACGGGGACACCGGGATACCGAGACACAGGGACACCGGGACACCGGGACACCGGGACACCGGGACACCGGGACACCGGGATACCGAGACACCGAGACACCGGGATACCGAGACACAGGGACACCGGGACACGGGGACACCGGGATACCGAGACACAGGGACACCGGGACACCGGGACACCGGGATACCGAGACACCGAGACACCGGGATACCGAGACACAGGGACACCGGGACACGGGGACACCGGGATACCGAGACACAGGGACACCGGGACACCGGGACACCGAGACACCGGGACACCGGGACACCGGGATATCGGGACACCGGGGCAGGGCCGCCCCTGAGGGCGGGCGGCCGGGCGGGATTTTCCCGCCTCGGAGGCTGTTCCCGCCCTGCGGCGGTGGCAGCGGCGGGAGCCCCTGAGGGCGGCGGGAGGACCCTGCCCCGCGACTCCCGGTTTCCAGCTGGGCAGCGCCGTGCGGCGAGCTCTGAGGGCAGGGAACGCTGGGCACTCCGAGCCCCGGGAGGAGACAACGCCCGGAGAGGGCGGAGGAGGCGGGGAGAGGAGGCTTGGCTGCGGGGGAACCCCTGGCCTCTGAGGGATGCTCTGCCGACGAGCGGCACAGGGAGGGACTGGGGCTCTCAGATAAACAATCACTGCGGAAGGCTTAAGAGGAAAAGCTTACGAGAGGTTAAACAAACCGAGAGGGAGAGACGACTGTCTTCACACAGTTCCCAGAGGAGGGTTGGTGTCTGCCAAGAGGGACGGGACAGGGGAGTCCTGTCACCTGCAGCGAGCGGGGAACCCCTCAGGGAGGGTCAGAGCAGCCTTGAGGGAGGCGGAAAAGCCCCAAACGTGAGGATTCATTTTACAGGTATATCCCTCAGTCACTGGAGTCTTCCTTGCCAAAGTGGATTTTCCTGTGCCATTAAAATACTAAACCTGTTAAGTTAGGAACAGTATATGATTACTGAATCACGCTGTCCTGGTTAAGAAAATTAATTATCTTAATTATGTAGTTAATGAAAAGTTTTGAGCATGTTCCTGTCGGCTCTTAGATGTCCTCTCTGGGCTGTGACTGGGTTGTTCACAGACATTGGTGAACCAAGTTGCTACAAGTGTGATAAATCACTATACAGAATTGGACTCAAATTATGTTCTTCACACAAGGCAGATCACTTTTTAAATGAAGCTGATGAGTGCATTTAACTTGAAGGAGCATGCACAAACATCACCAGCACCAGGACATTTAACAACACAGATTTGTGCCTGCAACAGCACTGCCACTTTGCATATGAGGATAAAACCTGATACAATGTTTTGGCATACTCGAGAGCTTCAGATAAACTTTCCTATAGTTGCACTTTATAACTTGGCACACAGTGAAGACAAGAGTGGCAATTTCTTTTAACAATTAAAATTTTAAGAGTTTGAAAGGATCCACTCTCAGATTTACTGGAGTTCATCAGTAGTTTTTACTTTCTTGATATTTTTTCTCACTATTCAGGGTTTTTTTGGCAAAAATACTGTGTAACAAATGCATTAGAAAATGCAATTAATCTCCTTAACTTGTCAACACATCAAAAATATCCATTTTATTTTTGCAAAAATTTGCAATTTTAGTAAACAATTTTTTGTCTTAAGTTCTAGATCTTGACTTTAAATGTTCAGTGACTCTACCTTTATCTCAGGTCTGTAATGTATATAGAACAAATATAAATATGGAAATGTGTAGATGATAGTATTACTGATTTTTTTTTTTTTTTTCTTACACAGTTTGGAAATAATTAAGATACCATTTATGCCTAAAACTTTAATATTGGTTTAACTTTCAGGTCTGTCTCAGCAAATATTGTACTTATTTATGTAAGAATGAAAAATGCATGTTCCAAAAGATTTTTATCTGCATCAGCAGATGAAACTGAATGTTACCTGTATGCAAAGCGAAGTAAAGCAGAAAGTGATCAAAAAAACAGAGAGAAAGAGGAGCAGCAAAAGCTTGAACAAAGCATACACTGTGGGAGCAAGTCCCAAACATCACCACACGAACTCCTCTATTTATCAGAAGGACAAAACAACTGGGCATTAGAAAAACAGACATGTGATACAGCAAAAAAAACTTGTAGGAGAGAGTTCTTCAATTCTAAAACTTGTAGTAATAAAGTATTAGCACATAGACTATCAGAAAATGAATGGCCCACCAAAAAATGGAGTCCTGAAAATGAAGACCAAAGTCCTACAGAAGATGGCAATTCCCTGAATGTACATGGGCAGCCTCTTGAAACAGAGCTGCTCAATGTGTTGAGCCCTGCTGATGCATGTCAAAATCTAAACCCACCCCGAGTGCAGCAGAACAACAGTATAGAGCAAAATGATAAAAGAAATGAAGACAATGAGCTGGAACAAAATTCTTCAGTTACATCCTTAAACAGACACATGTTTCAGACTGAATTGTTAAGTCAAAAGTCTGTCTCTAATAAAAAGTGGCAGCAATACCAGCTTTTACAAATTCCTTTTTTGAGTGGAACAAATTCTTTGTTTTCATGCATCAAAAACAAAAAAAGTAAATTTCTGAAAAATTCTGCAGAGGATAAAAATTATTCCAGTTGCAATATGGAAATTGCTGCAGAAAAAGATAATAAAGAAGAAAATAATTCGTTGTATGTAATTCCAACTTTGAAACCTTTAAAGAGTATAAAAGCACTGGAAATTCCTAATTTTCAATTTCCTAGGATTTCAAATAAAACAAATAGTAAACAATCATCAACTAAGTTTAGGGAGACAGATTGGAAGAATTTTGAAGCCGAACCATCTTTGATGCAATCTAAACAGATACATGGTGTGCAAGAAATTTCTGAGATAGGGAAACAAAAAATACAAAATGATAAAAGCAGTGTGAGAGATTCAACTGTTTGCTCTGAATTTAAAGTAAAGAATTGCCCACCAATTAACAAACAGGAGCACAGTGCTTTGGCAGAAGGAGAAGTTTCTGGAACTTATTTCAGATGCATAAGCACTGACGCTGAATGTAATAAAATATTTGTTGAAGATGACTTCAAAGATAAAATAATGGAGAATTCAGAGGGTGATGATGACCAGAAGTCAAAGATTCACATTTACATTAGTACTAAAAATGCTCAGAAAGAGAAATATATCAGCTCTAACGATCTTTTGCAGAGGAGGAGGAAGAGCACAAATGATAACGTGGGAACATTTAATATGCAGATGAGTAGTCCAGTAACAACAGAAGCATTAGAGAAAAATAAATTAAACCTACACTGTGATGTGCATGATTCCAACAGGGATATTTGTTTGTATAAAGCAAAGTCAAAACTCTCCACAAAGGAAATACTTGATTTCCAAAGTTATGTAACAAAAAATATTACATTTAAAAGTAATTTTCCTTGCATTATTGTGCAGGATTTTCCAGATAAGAGAACAAGTTGCAATGTATTTAGGGGGAAGGAAATGCTATTTCAAAAGTTGTTGTTTGGATGGGTCAGGATGTGGACTGAGTCCTCCCAAGAAGATATGCCCATGTGTCAGGATGGCAGTTTTACACCGTGGTCTCATTGCTGTGACACATTAAAACAACACTGTGATGCTCAAGTGCTGGTAAAGAGCACTATAAATAGGAACCAGAATGATAAAATATTCATGTGTTTGCTGGCTGTTGTTTCAAAGCAGCTAAAGGTGGAGGTACTAAAGATAATGCTTGCTTCCTTTTTCAGTAGTATAAATACTTTATCAGCAGCTGAGGGAAAGTCCATGCGAGGAGAGAAATGGTCTTTATGTGGCAGAAAGCAAAGTCAACTAAATTCATGCACAGATGATTCTTTGAGCCAAACCACAGGATTTCTTAAAGAAAATGAAACTTACCCAGGACTTGTAAGTTCTAAATTCTTGGAAAGCATTGATTTTGAGTTGTATAATGGATGCCAGAGAAGATGCATTTCTAGAACTTTAGGTGAAGAGTACACTTTCCTACAAAGAAGAGCCCGCTTTCATAACCAAAAACAAAGATTATGTAAGGGAAGACATGTCAGGAAACACTACCTCTTATCCAGAGTGAATGGAAGGTTTAGCACTGATTTGAGGTCAGTCAGTCACAAAAACAGTATGAAGAAGCAAATTTTACCTGCTAAGTGCCTGATCTTGCTGCAGGGCTCTTCTGATAGTTCTTCACTTCACAAGATCTATTGTTGCAATATCACAAAAGTACAGTATCTGATAGGAGCCGATCTTAGATATCAGAGTTACTTTCCTGCTCTTTCACCACTGAATTTGGAAAAGGTACATAAGAAAAGTACAATTCAGGAAGTATCAGTAAATACTCTAAAGCAGGAGAAAAACAAACCAAGCATAAGGCTTAATAGTTCTTTTCATGCAGGATTATTTAAAGATATCCCTTTTGTTTTATATGAAAATAAAAACCACAAAGCAACTGGATATAGAAATTGCATAACTTCTACAAATGAAGTTATTAATGAAGTAGCATACACCATGAATAAATATTTGGATAACTCTAGTTACATAAATGCTGATGGAAAAGAATATGTTAATTCAAAAGAATTGCAAATGAATTGCCATGATCTTCTTTCTAAAAAATCTTTTTCTGTTTTTGACACATATGAAAAAATTCCCCTAGCTACTGATTCTGAAGACTTTGACCAGATCCCAGTTGTAAAGCAAGACAGTTCTATCCAAAAAAAGTTGTGTGAAGAAAGTGCAGTCAATGGTTCAAAAGAGATTCAGTGTTTGCCTGTTAAATCAAATGATGTCTTAATTCCATCTGAGCAGCCAAAAGCAACCACAGAAGAATATAATTCTCTCCAGTTGCTAGATAGACAAATAAACAAACATGAGAATTGCAAAGACTTAGATACTTGCAGCCCACACCTAGTAAATAGAAAAGTGCATGACCAAAATACTTATTTATTTTCTGAAAATTTATTTCCTAGTTCCTCAAATATTTTTCAGTCTGTCACTTTGCCATTGGATAGCAGCTCTTTTGTCAACAGAGAAATAAGTGAAGATGGGCACTGCAGGAATTCCTCAGGCGCAGACAAACAAAAGGCAGGTGAAACAATTCCTGCCAGGGTGCAGCATCTAACCAAGGGAAGTTCTGCCATGACAGATACATACTTGCAATTACAGGCTAAAGAAGCAGCACAGTTTTCTTTACAAGGCCATGAGCAGACGAATATGACAGTCAGTTCAGAGCCAGCAACTTTGAAACAACATCTTGAATATGTAAAAGAACAGGAAGAGAGAAATTATGAACAAATGCATGTAACTAATGAAAGTCAATGTGAGACTGTAATGAATTACTTGATTATGTTACATTCAGAAGATAAATCTAAAACATTCATTTCTGCAGAAAAGGAATTAAAAATGTCTTTAACCATAATGAACAATGGATGTCTTGAAGATGTAAAAGATAAGTATTTACCCTTAGAAAATAAAATCACACAGGAATTTGAACTGAAGAGAAAATTTGATTTAGTGCTAGAAGAGCTACGTATGTTTCATGAAATTAGCAAAGAAAATGTAAACAATTTATCTAGTTTGGAAACAAACTTGCCCAACAGTTACCGGCAATTAAATAATGCTAAGGGAATAGATAGAAACATGGCAGGGGTTTCTCAAAGGAAAACATGTATTTCCTCTGAAATCTGTGGTACAAAAGGAAAACACATAGCTGACATTAATGAAAGTTCATTTCATGAAAAGATATTAAATGAAAATAAAGAACAGAAAGTATCTAAGGAATATTCTATTTCAAGAATGTCAAGCGAAGAATTGCTGCACTCTCCTGCAGAAGGTAAGCCTCTAAAATTACTGTCTTATGTAATTTAAACTTTAGGCAATATTTTATTTGCTTTAAAGGTGTATTTCTCAATTCAAATAATTCCATGGTTTCATGGAATTCAAAGTTTGATGGACTTGCGTATGAATAGCCAAAACAAAAAAAATCCCACACTGCTGCAGCTACCTGCACACTTTGCTGTAGCAGGTGTAGCTCAGAATTCAGCTGGTCAGCTCCAGGTTTGCTCAAACCTGAATTAATGCACATTCAGTTTCAGATTATTCATTTTGTTTTATTTCATCACAATGAACTCTTAATTCTCCAAAAGAGTCAAAACCACAATGAGATGCACAATCAAAGAGAGAAAAAGTCTCAATTATAACATGATATAATGTTTACAAAGGAGACAACTGTTTCCTTTCAATTAATGTCATGGACTCAGTCCTGGAAAAGTTTGGGTTTGGAAGGGATATTTACAGGTTACCAAGTTCATCCCCCTGAAATGAACAGGGTCGTCAGCAAGTAGATCAGATTGCTCAGAGCCCTGTCCAACCTGATCTTGAGTATAACAATATAACTCATACAACTTATATAGCCATCGTTACGTTTGCTCAAATTTTTTTCCTAGAGAAGCTCAGTCCCCATTACAAAAGGGATGTGGGGAAATCTGATTCCTAAACTCTAAAACTCCTACCCCATTTGCTGCATAATCAATAGGTGTTTAATGAGTAGAGGAAGGACACTGAGAAGAAAACCTGTGGAATGCTCTACCTTAATGTATAAATAACTCAAAAGTAATAAGTAAATGATTCAAACAAAACCTTTTCAAGCGGTGTATTTATCAGATTTTGGACCTGAAATTCAGTTTGCAGAAGTGATGAGTTCTCACAGTTGCAAACAAAATTGGTGAGGTTTATGCTTTGGTCACACTTAGTAAATTACCTGATGAAAATGCAACGATCTCAAAATTGTCATCAGAGCTAAATTTCTCAGTGATTTGGCTTTAAATTTATAAAGTGAACATTTCAGGGGGGCTATGAAAGCAAGTACTGTCTGGGAAGAAATTGTTAAAGTGTTGTAGAAAAACCTCAGACGGAATTCTGTTCAGTAGAGCTTTAACAGTATAATGTGCTGCAAGTTACACCTGAATGCCTTGCAGAGCATGAAAACCGAACAGATACTGGGAAAATGGCTCAGCAAGTGATCACTTTTCTGCCTAAGCCTGGCATTAGAAGATCCAAGTGGAGCAACAGATATTTTAATCCTTACCAGAGGATTAAAAACTGTATTATTGCATTTATGCAAAGGAGAACTTTATGAGGTGTAGAAACAGCTTTTTCCTTTTTCCAAGCCTCTGAGAATGGGACTTTGTAGCTTTGTTAACTTTACCTATAGTGTACACATATACATTTTAATCACATCAACAAGAACCACAAATTAATCAGTAGATGAAAAAAACTTATTTGTTTATGGTAATCAAATTAAAAACTTTTTTTTTTTAACATTATTTAGGTGCAGCCTATAGAAATCCATACACTTGGGATCTAGCTTTTTTACCCGGCACGCTTTTTAAGGAACAAAGCTATAATTTACAGAAAGAAGGAGGTAATAGTTACATTATTCTGCAATTTACACCACAAATCCAAGTGCTAATAGACTTATTTCTCAAACATTTGTGTTTGTTTTCTTCCCTTTTTTATTTCTATCTCTATAGAAATCACATTTGGTTTAATTGTAGATTACTAGAAAGTGTCCTGTCTTCATCTTGGTTCACAGAACAAGCCATGCTGATGAGCATTTTTGTTCTTTGGAGAGAAAAAAAAAACTTTAACAGCATGGGGTTTCCTTTGTTGTTTATTTTGGAGCCATTTGGAACAAACATCTTTGGGCCTTCAATCATTGTGATATAGCCAAGATAAACCACAGGGAGACCATGCTTTGTTATATTTTTTTTTAAGATTTGCTGTTTTGTACACATTGTGGAAGGAAATACAGAAGGAGATTGTGAAGTGATCTTTCAGATTTCAAAAAGCATGCTTTGCAGTTTTTCCAATATATGGAAATAGTAAAACAAGGCATTTGGTTTATTCTGAAATTAAATACTAAAACTTTGTCAAGAAAAAGCTATAGGTAAACTTCTGCTTTACTTAGTGAAATCGTGTAATGGTATTTTGACTTTTATTCCCCATTGCATCTCTGAAAACTGTTGCATGATTTTCTGGTTTCAAAATTCAGAAACTTTCTTTCACTCTGGCCATTCTGGGAAATAAAGAGACTGAAATACTTAAGCAGTTACGTTACAGATGACCTCTGGTGTTCTTTTCACCTATATTTTATTGAAGTTATGTCACCTTCTGAAAATATTTCATATACCAAATGCAGAATGTTGCAGAAAATTCTTCTCTACTTCTTTGCTCTTTGTCACTGCTCTCTAAGATTTTATCATTTTTGCGATGTGGATTCTAGTTTCTGACTTACGTAGTAAATATTGCTATTGCTTAGGGAAATTCAGATTCCAGAATGCTGTATGGTGCATAACACACCAAGGTGTTTGATATTAACATCTTCTTGGAAGTATTGTTCAGATGAGGTTGAAGCTCACTAAGTGAAACTTTGTTCCCTCCCATGATGGAACCTGGATGTTTGTCCCTTTCTTCTTTCTCTGCTGTTTTGGGCTGCATGGTCAAGGGCAAAGGAAATCAGATGTTTTCTTCATTGCCATTATGTCTATTTCCTTTACATTGCTTCCTAGTGTTCTCTAAATTCCCATCTGAGCTTCTCCAGAAATGTTTAGAGGAAGAGACCTCAGCAATGAGTGTCTCCTTTTTCCCTCCATGATCGCTCAGGAATTGTGCAGACTGTTAGGGCAATGGCATATTTCTAGGGCATTTTATATTTCCAGTGTCTTGTCAGAATCAACAGGAACCTAACATTCTTCCAATAGAAGAAGCTGAAAAAATTGAATGTTCCCCTCATCATCTTAGATGAGATCAAATAGGAAACTATTGAGCATCGTCTTTCCTTGAGGAGGTACATTGGCAGAGACAGCTCTCTTTCATTTACCCTGAAAGTTGCCTTGGAGGTTATTCTGAAACCAGGTTTTGTCAGGGGAAATACTAAACTTACTGTACTGATAGGAGTTAATGTCAGAAGTTATGCTGATATGTGACTGTCTCCCTCTATTTTTCAGTAGGATTCTGAGCCATCACATCTGGTCACAGAACCTGTGACTACTTTGGAAAGGAGATACCTAGGTGGGACAAGAAGATTTATACTCCAGTAACTTTACAATTTACTGTGACTAACAACCATTCTTTCCTGGCTACATATAAACCCACAACACTTGACTGACTTTCAGTGCATGCCTTTCCTTTTCTAGCTTCTTACCAGTCTTAGGAAAGACACATAAGCACTGCTGTCTCATCATTAACTTAAGAATGGAACTTTGGGATTTTTTCCTTTTCTCATCCCACCATTTAAAATTCTTGTTAAAGGCTTAGAGAAATTTTTCTCTCCCATTACTAGGATACCAGCTGAATAGCCCAAGGATCTTATACGCACACTATTTGATGTTCTGGCTAAGTGCTCAGTGCTTTATCATTTTATAGAATAATGCAAAGTAGAACTGGAAAAGGTCTTGAGAAATTTGACCCTGTCTTCCTCCAGATGAATCACTGTCCTAATCTCTAGTTAACAAGGTCATGCTCTTCTATTCTGCCCTAGTGAGTACTAGTTTATGTAAAACAGAACTTGTAAAGGATGGCTGATACCACACTGATCACTGCTTGAGATCGCTACATGGTACATACCTTACCTAACAGAATGTGGAACAGAAAACAGACATCCTCCTATTCTGGTTCATATAAAATGAGTGGCAAAGGGCAAAACATCAGACTAATTGTAACTATTGAAGTGTATTCACCTCAACATGTCCACTCCTGCAATGTTAACTTGTATCAAATACTATGCCTTTGCAAGTCTGTTAGGAAAGTTATGTAATGTTGGATTGAGGATTATTCTAATCAGATGGAATCTGCACATGACCCAGCCATGAGCACTTCCTTTTCAGCCCAAAAGAATCCATTAGATGCTCTGCAGCAGAATGGAGGTGGAAGAGGGTGTAGTAAAGGAGTGCTTAATTAATACTGATCTAATTTATCTATCTTGTCAGGATGTAATTGTCTATATCATACAGAATTTTGGGTCTGCTTTCATTTTTGATTCTTTGTTTTGAATATAGGATACTTTCTGTCTCGTGACGTCATACGACTACAGCCTCTTAAAACATGCAAGGGCCCCATCAGGATTGGGCTGTCAAGAAAGGCTCAGCTAAAGAAGCTTCATCCTTATCTGAAATAACTTCCTGGATTCTTTTACCAGCCTTCACATCTGGGATCACTCTGCTTGAAAACTGTTGACATGTTTTAATGTTAGTTGGGGTTTTTTTTTGGTACTTTGATCTGTGTGGTTTAAGGGGTTTTTAGATATTAATGTTGCAGCATTTTCTAGTGATTTATTTAGGAATACTCCTGTGAGTACTTGATAGCAAAGGGATTTATAATGAATGTTTACTAGTAGAAGTTTTAATGGAAGGGTGAATTCCTTTTAAAGTTTATGTAATATTAATAAGATCTGTCATGTATTTTTCATCTATTAAAATATACAGTTGAAATTTTCTGTCACATCTACACATCCTTGGAATCCTCTGTGTATTTATGTAGTTTTCATAAACATTCAGTAAGCAATAATTCAGTAAGTATTTTTAAGGAGATTTGTTAAAAATGTTTAGAGTGATATAGAAGATAATTTCAGGAAGTTAGGTTTAGACTGCTAAAAGGAAGATTAAATGTTTTAGGCTTCAGAGGTTGTTTCCTCTGAAGTACTTTCAGTTCCATGTACTTGTCCTGTAAGACAAAGAGTTGGAAGAGAATAAAGCTATAAATGCTACGGACAGGTTGTCTCATTCCGAGGGGACTGATTCCACGCATACAGCATGGAGGCAAAATAACAATGCATAAATTCTGGAGATTTTGTGTCTTGAGAAATGTGGTCACGGGCTGCTCTGAAGCATGCAGAGCTTGTTAGGGACATCTGCTAATTGTTAATATACTGATATTTTTGTTATAAAGAGTAGGGACAGTTTCAACTGAATAAAAACATAGTAAGAAATAAACCTGTGTGAAGTCTAAAGAAAAATTCCTGAAGTGTCAGAAGAAGGGTAATCTAATAACAGGTGCTCAGAAGAAAGCTTTAAACCCTCTGTGATTGCACAGAGTTTTTTTAGACAGAGCACATTTCACCCTGCAGTGGATAAGAGTGTATTCTGGTATAAGAAATGTTACAGAACAGTGATGGAATGATGATAAACCCCTATAAATATAGTAATATATAGATGCAGCTGACACAAGGAAACTGAGCAAGCTGAATTGATAGGGAATTTATCCACAGATAAATAATTTTATAGAATCTCTAGCAACAGTGAAAAGACTAAGTATCTTCACAGTTTAACTTCTTTAGCAGTGACATTCAGAATATATCACATGTAATACTAAGCATATCAGTATGTTTATGCTATAAGGATCCAAATAAGAAAAAAAAAATCAGTCCACAGTATTGAGAGAAAACAATGAAACAATAAAATCTAGGAAAAGAGATAGAATTTGGCCCATAGCTCCTTTGGTATGAAATAGTAAGAATCTCAGATTAAAATTTGTTTCTAGAACAGCTGGTTCTAAAATGGGTTTCTAAACTGACCTGTTGATCACAGTTTGTCCAAAAGGTACAGTAAATGGTGTGCACCTAGTTTAAATTTTAGTTTGAATTTTAATGTAATTTTAAACAACAAAAGTTGCTAACTTTTCCAATAAAAATTGGATTATGCAAATATAAACCCATTCATGCTAATGGAATGCATAGTTCTGGGCAAGACATTATCCTTCATCAGTATAGCTGATTTATGGAAAAGTTTAAAAGGGCTAAACAAATGGACAACTAGGACACATGTTCAGAAGCAGCTCTAGGAGGGCAGGGCCATGAGACAACTCCCTTGGGAGTATGCAAATGAGGGAGCAGCTGGGCAGGAATGGATGGATGGATGGATGGATGGATGGATGGATGGATGGATGGATGGATGGATGACTTCACTGCACCTTCACCATCAGCAATAGACATCTCTCTCTCAGAGAGGGCATCGCAGGGTGACACTGCAGAGCAGCCTGAGGGTCTATGGATGGTAGCAACCTCTAAATGTCAGCTGAAGCTTGTAGAGGAATTCTGGTTTCTCACTGCTTTGCAAGAAATATCAACTTAAGTTTCTCTGGATCCCAGCAAGAAGAAGCTGATTACCACCCTTTAACTAAGTGTTGTTTATTGTGTACTGGCACAGAACAAGGGGAGCTGGTCTATGGGCATTGGAATGTCCCCTTGGAGTTTTGTACTCACAGCTGGGCAAGCAGTTCTCGAATGCTGCCAGGTATGAGATGGCTGTCAGGCATGATGTCTTATCAATAGCTTCTTTAGGTCCTATTTGTAAAGGATGATGTTTAAAGCAGGAGGATTTCTTACAATTTGGGTATGATACTTCTGTATTTATAATCCATTCTATGAATTCTTTGAGAAACCTCTTTGTGTCATTTTCCACAGAGATATCTTTACCCCATAATTTTCCCATATCCTCTTGCACCATTGGACTGTGATCATTAATGACATGGGTAATACAATTAAAACATTGCATTTTTAATAGTTGTGGGGGAGCTCTGATGGCCATGGCTTGGAAATAGGTATATAATTTCTGTCCTAGCACATCTGTGCTCCCACGGTTCAGAGCATGGCAAGACCAGGTCTCAGCCACCTTGAAAAGCCACTAACCACAGATCTTCAGAGATCAGGTCAAGAATGGCAACCACAGCATGTGTGTCTACCAGCAGCTTCCACACCACAGGTTGAGCCAAGTTTGGAATGTCCATGGGTCAAGACCTTAAATGGCTACTATGGAGGCTTCATAACTTCGATTCCTAGTTAACAGTGTCCAAGAGACCCAAGAAAATGGCCTTTGACATTCTGAAATCAGTACATCAATACAAAGTCATGTATGGACATCGTGTGACCCCACCAAAGCGTACTTGTAATGAACATTCACATAGGTAATTCTGAAACTGAAGGATAAAATGTTCCCTGAAATCCTTAGGCAGTTTTATTCTGCCTTATACACTTTGGGATGCCTGGGAACTTAGATTAGTCTAAAATCTGCAGAAATTAATATAATGGAAAGATTCCATGAAATGACCTCAGCATTGTTTATACAGCAAATCATCCTTCCACTGAAGAACACTTTTGCCTATTTTTAAATCATTGAACTCACCTGTTTTTATAATGTATCTCTTTATTTGATGCTTGTATAAGAAAACACTACAATGCTCTTGTCTGCAGAAGACAGAGGTACACAGGCTACTTTTTCAGGACAAGAGATAAAGTCTTAATTCACTGAATTCATACTCAGTAGAAAACTTCCTTGTGTCTAGTGGTGCAGTTTATGTGAGAATGTCCCCAAATATCCTGGAAAAGATACTGGAAAATACCCAAACACAAAAAGCCAGACAATAAGCCAAACAGAACAACAAAAGCTGGGCTATGCAGAGAAATAGAATAATCCAGCTGAGATATTATGTAAACTTTATGTCTGACTGCTCATTCAGCTGGGCAGAGCTGCTAACAACATGCCCTCAGCTTAAATAACAGAGGAAGGGTTGGCACTGGGGATGCTGCCTGGTCTTCTGCCAGCTTCAGCTTCCCCAGCCACCGTCAGCTGGAATAGCTCAGGTACCTCGTTGTGCTGGGGAGCAGCACAAGAGCACTCAGCTGTGCAGAGAAGCGATGGAAGCTGGCCCCATTCCATGGACTTTGGGAGCTGCACGGGAAAATGCCAAGCCAAGATCCCGCCATATGTCTGTGCATATCTGATTGAAGCAGTATGTATAGATTTCGAATTTTTCCACTGCAGACATCGTTTCTGGTGATGTTTTTTTGAGTTAGCTAAGCTTGCTAATGCTGACTATAACAGAAATGCAGATGTTAAGTGTCATTATACTTTAATAATTATGCAGGAAAGCTTAAATATAATTTCTGAATAATTTTATATCAGCTGCTAGAACAATAGATATAGTTTGAGCTTGTTTAATACAAAAGGATTCAATTATAGTCTACTGAAAACCTTGAATTCCATTATATCTACCAATACATGTGATTTTTTAATAAATAGTAATTGAATATATTTTTTTTGTCTGCCTTTTGAATGACTGGATGCAAAGTTAAAACTGCTCTTTTCAGTTTATTTTGGGTAAATGTGGGCAATTAATGAGTGAATATATGCAAGACTATTAAAATCCAGTTTAATAACAACACCTGTGAATAGAAGTATAGCTGTTTTCTCTGTCAGGGGATTGAATTGAAACAGGTAATGAAGTCCTGCTGTTCCTTCTACTATTGGGAGAAAGTTGCCAAAACGACTTTTTTCAGGGAAAGCTTTGGAGAAAGGGTTCAATGGTTGTATCTATCAAAAAGTTCTGCATTAAGGAAGATGGTGTCAAGGTATTTTGTGAATACACTACCAAGTTTCATGTGGTTAGGAAGGAGTTCTGCTCTTGGTCTTACAATTCAAATTCAGTTTGAAATTTAATTTTCTGCTCTCAGCATGGATATCCCATCATGGTATTCCCTCACACCACTGGAGAACATACCTGCTGTTTTTCCCTAGCCAAGACACTGAGGTCACTTTAACTGCCATGTTCCTGCTGAGCCAGAGGCAAAGCATTTCTAGAGTGTCAGGTAAACTATAAGTAAATTTTAAAAGTATTTGTTCAAAATTACTTTGGTCAATAATGGTTCAGGTGAAAATGTAAATAAGGGCACTGGTTTCAACATTTGTCCATTGACAGTCTGTGTGGTAGATGAAAGGTTGATAATTGTCTTTATTAACTGCAGCAATTTAACAAGTTATGTTTAATTTAATGAGAAAAAATATTTTATCATGAT
Organism: Cyanistes caeruleus; assembly: GCF_971803275.1. Taxonomy (NCBI): domain Eukaryota; kingdom Metazoa; phylum Chordata; class Aves; order Passeriformes; family Paridae; genus Cyanistes; species Cyanistes caeruleus. The sequence continues at coordinate 11,587,663 of NC_141702.1, forward strand.
CTGATAAGTTAATAAAAGTAAAGAGATGATTATTTTATAAAATATATACTACAATTTAGTACCATTTGGTATTTGGTCTGAGTCAATGCTACCATAGAAGTGAGTCCTCCATTATTTGAAATTTTCCCACTACAATGTCCCCTAAATTATGAAAATATTTTTAGCCAGGAGTTATAGTGACAATTCATGATAAATGATATTCAGGGTATGCACTAAGAAAGTTGTATAAAATAATCTGCTGTTAAAGCACTTTCTGTCAAAGCTTAAATATGCAGAAATACGCAAAACTTTACAAACAAATGTGAAACATAAGTGCATCAGCATGGAGATATATATACACACACGTGTATAACTTACCAGATTTAAAGTATTATCAAAATGTATATGTTCTTATTATCAATGACAATTTGGAGCCTGTAACTCAACATGCTGGTGAAGACAGTGTTCAGAAGTTGTAACAGAGGTTACGGCTGTGTGTGGGGAGACAAGAAACAGATTGAATTGACTTGGGAAAGCCCAGTCAATAAAATAAGGTATGCCCTAGGGTGACCTGAATTGCCTTTGGGACAGAACTGTCTTCCTCCATTGATCAGTGGGGAGACTTAGGGCAAGCTTCTGCCACAATCAGTGCTCTCAACACACTGCAAGCATTGAAAAATCTTTTTTATCTGTTATTTGGACCTAAGGGTGCAAGAGTTAGCTGTTTAAAGTGCTCCCTAGCACTGGAATGCTGTTATTCTCAGGTCTGTATTCAAGCAGCATCCAGGATCTCTGCTCACAACTCACTGTCTACTTCACAATCTTGCAACAGATACTTGGTTTCTGTCCCAGAGGTTTTGTAATTCATTTTTATCAGTCTGTAAATGTACTTTTAGTTAATGCTTGCTACCATGATATTTAAAGGAGGCAAAATGAAAAAAAAATGTTTTTAAACAGAGCAATCTTTGGTTTATTTCTACATGATAGAAAAAGAAATCTTTCAATTTAAAAATATTTCTGCTTATTTGGAGGAGGAGAGGATGCTGATGGAATCATGAGTGAAGGGATGGATTACATGTATGCAACAGGCAAGGAACTGTCTATGGCAAAAACAGTGTCCTAAAGATAGATTGCACAAAGATCCATTGGAGATGGATTTTGAGCTTAATTCTTCTCATCCATTCCAAACATTCTCACACTTTTTGGAGAAAACATTTCCTTGAGAAAATGAATAATGTTTTATGTGACATTTGGGCCAGCTTTTTGTGTGCCTTGTCCTACATATCAGCTTGTTCTTTGTACCTCACTTTCTTCCCTCTCCTTAACTTCTTTTATACTGGGACTTTCTGAAGTTCTGCCACTATGGTAGAAAGCAAATAAAGTTAGATATGGCCACACTCAGCCCAGTTCCAGCAAAAATTCTCTGCTTGTGCTTGCCAAAGTTGTGAACTTACCTTGCTTGTGACAGACATGCACTGTAACTGAGCAGCTGTCACAAACTACTGGCCTTGTCCAATATTTTCGTTGTGACAGAGGTTCTTTGGCCATGGATGGGTGTGGAAAGGTCTCACAGTTGTTCCCTCACCACATTTCTGTAAGTCTTTGCTACCACGGGGGGCACTGAGTCACCCAGCTTTGAGATAGTGGGTAGGAATTGTTCTAAATATCAGTATTGTTAGAAATCTCCATTTCCCAGGGATCTGTGGAGTGTGATGGCCAAGGGAACTTGAACAAGACACTGACTTTGGAGCCATAGTCATAAGGAGAGTGCTGTGAGTATTAAAATATAACTCTGCTTTTCTTCCTATAAAGTGTTTGTGAATATTTCTGTGCTTATTTCCTTTTATGTGTGTATGTTTCTGTTTTACATGTATACTTTATTATTTGTTTTAAAAAAATCCCTGTCATTATCAATAATATATAAAAAACTTTTTGAGAGAAGGGAAAGCTGTAGAAAAATATGATTTGACATGTTTTCAGAAGATGATCTCCATTGACATTTTCCAGAAGAGGATTTATTTTCAAAGATGATGAAAACTTGAATTATGCTTGCATGCCATACTACACTGCTCTTCTTTTATCCCATAGATTTAGTAAGTTATTGCTTGAAATTAATTATAGGGTACAAAGATTGGAGCCATGAGAAATGAACATTTGAAAAAAAATTCAAGACTGCTCACAGAACTGAAGACACAGCGCACGACATGTTCATCCTTGTGAAAATTCTTCCTTTGTAAGTGCTGTCAAGGTCAATGTCAGCTTGAATTCTTTAATGCATACTGTAAGTGCATGCAGATTAGATCTGCCCAGGGCAATTCCTATTTGTTCATCCAGCTTTTAAAAATACATGTTTGGGCTCTTCTATTAAAAAAATTTCCATTAAAGAAATCAGCAGTCCAAGATTGTATCAGGTCTTTCATTATATTTATTCTTCACCTACCTTTCATTTTGCCCCAGAAATGTATACAAACAAGTTTCCATCTGCACATTGCTGTATGTATTTTCACGTTCAATAACAACAGCATAATGTATTTCCTGCATTTTCCAGATAAGTTAATGAAATTAGATTATGCAGGGAATAAAAATAGTTCAATGTTAGGACTCATTATGGGAATCTTAATGTTTACTAAAATGCTGAACTAATAATACTGAACATGGAATTGTATTTTAATTGCTTTCATCTCTAGAATGAATCTTTACCTTCATGATCTTTGTTATTAAGGGCACAAAGTAATCCCAAGTGCACCAATATTTTATGCAGTCCAACTTATTTTATTAAAGCTGGTATTTTTCTGAAGCTTCCAAGGGAAAAGGGGGAGGAAAACAGGAGGAAGGAGAGAGAAAATAATCCCTCTTTGATATGATTTCTTAAATTGTGAAGTCAAATGTGAGTTTGTTTGGTTATTGAGAGATTTTAGGGCCAAATCTTGTACTATTTTTTGTATCAAGCTGTTTTTCTCTACTAGAAAAAAATATTGGGAGAAAATCTAAATCAGCCTGATTCCTAGAGATCCTAAGGAGACTCCTTAGAGATTCCTAGGTTCTTATGGATTCCTGGAGATATTTGTGTATATGACAGGGAGGCATGCGATGCTTCTGGGGCAATCATCAACAGGAGTAGTAGGAGTCTGTCAGTGTTTGCATTAGAATTTGTACAGTCATTTGTGCCTTTGCCCTTGGCAGTCTCTTTCAAAGAGCTCAGGAATGTCTCTGTAACAGCAGATGGACACTTTTGGACTGGTGTAAAAATCTGTCATAAATATTAACAACTTGTTCAGGAAAATTGTGGTATCAGAGGTTTTATATCACTGTCAGTTATTCTGGACTACTAAAGTAGGTGATATTTGGCTTCTTCCCAATTTGAAAACAATTGATATTGTTTCACTGGCACTAAGACATCTACATTTCAGGGAGATGATGACCTTACAAATATACCCCTTGATTGCCATGTTAGTAAGCAGCTCACTGTCTTCTGGCTATACTTTGGAAAAAACAGTGGTTTTTTAATGTTTAAACCACTATTTTCCGCTATTTCCTTCACACTCACCTCTCCATGCTGTGTTTATTGCTTCTGCTGGGCTGCTCTTGGTCAAGCTGACCCTACCATTGCCTCTTGACACTGCCAGGCTGTGGCACTGACTTTGGATCCATGGCAGGATGCTGCATCTGTTGCTACTGTACTTGTCCCCTTCTGTACTGTTGCAGTTCTTACAGTGCTTCTGTGAGTTACTGACAGTTCACATCATACTGGTTCCTTACAGGAAAAGTGATCTCTCTTTAGACTGTGTAATAGGTTATTTTTTGGTTGGTGGCTGAGCCACACTTGAAAAGTATTGCCTGAATTGGAGTTTTTTGGTTTTTTTTTAGATTTTCTTTTTGTAGTAGATTTATTTAGTTTTAGAGTTTTTCTCATAGCAATGGAAGACTGAAAAATAGTCATTGTGGATCAAGGAAACAATTCAACAACAAAAATAACTTTTTTTTTTTTTTCCAGTGGAGACTGTGTTAACAAAAGTAAACAATAGAAGTATGGCACTAGAAGTTAAGCACCAGTTGCAAAACTAGCCAGGAATATTGCCCTCAGTGAGTAGTCAGGACATTCATACAAAATGTGGGAGGCTCACATTTAAATCTTCCCTCAAGAAACATCACTTCTTCAACTTCTGCCTGCCTGATGCATGTTCTAGATGTCACATTGTGTGGGTGTAGCTTTACTCAGTCTTTCGACTGCAGGCATTCTACTTAGTGTAATTATTTTAATAGGAACTGACAGCTGCTTGTTCTACCTTCTCAAGAAGTGTGTGTGTAACCTGTTACATCATTCTCAACTTATGAATTCTTCTCCCTTGTGAATATTTGCACAAGAAGAAAGAGCTTCAGAAAAGAAACTGGAACCACTTATGTGAGAAAGCATTACAGCCACTGCAGGGGTCACATACCGTGTTCTGAGATACTGTTTCTCAGATCCCTATTGTTAAGTGCACACTGTGAAACTGCTGTTATCTCCATGTGACTTTGCTGAACCATAATTCCAAACGGTTTTGTTTGTAATAAATAAGTTTTTATATTCCCATGTCACTGAATTCTAAACTGTGCAGAGAGTACAGTGACCACTGGAGCAGGACCTGTACACGTACCAAGAGAATTTGTTCTCCATCTTGCTCTCAGTAGCTAGCGTCAGTTCTTGAAGGAGGATTAGCTTCTGAAACAATGATATTAATAAAGAGTTGTGACTCCTGAATGAAAAAATTGACTCCTTACTGACTGATCAGTTAGACTACTGTAAATTGAAGTATGTGAAACTTAGTCTTGGTTTTACTGGAATCCACTCCACAGAGAAGTCAAATCCAAGTATATCTGCTTAGAAAAGTTATGATTTTGGTGTCATAATGGTATATTACCTTTTGAAAAGCTTGCAATATGTTCTTAACTAAGGAGAGTCTCCAAAATTTCTCCTTGTTTCAGTCTGATAGTACAAAAAATGAAAACTCTTAGGCTTAGCTATAACTAAACAGGGGATGTTATACCAAGCCATGCTATTTCTGCTCACTGTCATGATGCTCTGATATTTGCTGCTTAAGGTTATTTTCCCAAACCACTTTTGAAAACGCAAGCTGTGGTATAAATCTGGGTCCAATGCATTTTCACAGGCAGCACTCTTTCTCTGCTCAAACCACAGCTCTCTTCCAGCACCAACTCATCCATTCAAATGGGGAGACTAAGGTGATGAAATTGAACAAGTCCCATTATGAAGCATTATTTTTTCTTTTAGTGCTAAGAAAAAAAAGTTTGTGTTGAATGGTAATTCCTCTAGCCATGAAGCAGAAATGCAACTCTCCTTTAAGGTGCTCCTCTCATGAGCTGAGCTGTCTAAGGAAGTAAAGGGCCTCTTTTTTATATTTAGTCCAGCAATATCAGCTGAAAAAACACAGCATTTGGGATTATATCCCATGTATGAAATTGTGCTAACTGACTCTATTAGAAGCTTTCTCTCTCACACTGCCTTCATATTTAATTGATTTAGAAAATTAATTTCAACTTATCTTTTCCTTTCCTTGTATTTCTTACTCCACATTATTATTTTTGTCCAGAAGGAAGTTCTCTTTTCATTTAGCTTTTATGGAAACATTTTAAAACTTTTTTTTATTCTTTTTGCCTGTATCAAATGTTTTTGTATCCACAGTTAAAAGCTGTGCTGAACTTGAACTAGTCTTTTGGAAACAGCTGAAATTATAATTTATTATCAGACAGAATGTAATTTCTCAGACCATTATTTTTGTTATGAAGACTGGGATAAAAGTGATCTGATTGACAAGATCCCTACTGTCAATCTTATCAACAACTTGTAAACTTCTTTGTCATTTTCTCAGTTTAGTGAACCAATTTTAGAACTGCCAGGCTGTGATTCAGGTAAAAGAGGCAGCAATTGCTGTTCCTGCAGCACGTCGTAGCTATGCTGGAAAGTCTTGATAAACACTTTCAGAGTCTGGACCCTTTCTCAGAAACTAAGGGGGATGGACTGGTTTATTTATTCTCTCATTTATTTTTCATGTAGAGCATATGTTTGTGCTTATTTCCTGAATCTAAGAATCTAAGACACTCTGGTAGAAAGTGTTACTTTCTATAAAGGCAAGGAATTAATGATGTCCATTTAACAATCTCCCAATCACACACAGAGGTTATGTGTACTGATGTCCTCCGTCTCTCGTTGAATCAGGCTGAGGTGGGTAATTCTGGACTTTGCCCTGGCAGTATTGGCACCCTCCAAAGGGCCTGTTCTGAGTGATGATCATCCTTCCTTGGGGATAAACACAATTATTATAATGATAACATTTACATAACATCATCTTGGGAACCCAGAGCAAGGCAAACTTTCAGAATATGCACACTTGTATTTCTTATGGTGCTGTATTATTATCTGTTTCTTCATATCAGTTACAGGATTGCTGCCATCAATAATGACCTTGTATGAAAATTATGAGTAACAAGATGATAAAATTATTCAATATAGAGCTGGAAATCATACAAACAGTCTGAAAAAAAGAAGGGGGATAAAATAGATATCAGGCAAATGTGATTTCAAAATAGAGGCTCTTATTAATCTTTCCTGAAGAGTAAAACTCAACATCTTCACACAAACTTCCCAAAAGTATATGCATTCTGTGAGTGTATTGTTTGGCTGAAGAGAGCAGTGTACTGTGCTGCCTGAGCATCAGGCTGTGCTTCCCGACTGAGAGCAGATGTGAAGCTGCTTACGCTGTTTGGAATATTTTTTGCATAACACTGAAATCCAGCAAAACAGAGGAATATTCTGCAATAATTCATCTGTTCGTAGATCTGCACTCTTCACAGATCTGCAATCCGCAGATGTCAGCCACATGAAATCATGTTTAAAATAGGAAAATAATAGTATTGAGCAGATGAAGATAGCTGGTATGATCCAGCAGGTTATTGTACCAAAATTTTCACCTGACATGTCATAAAGTATTCTTGAATTTAAGATGAAAACTTTTTTTTTTTCCAATTTCATATAGATTCATGAGTGGCTTACACATTATTTTACAGTAGATTAAAAAGCTTGTTTTTGTTTTCAGCTATAATACTTTAATGCAATCTACTTGATAAGAATAAATTTGGTTTTGATCCTGCAAAGTAATATGGAGGTTGAGAACCTGAAATTGTTCTGAGAGGATATGAGGATACACAAGAAAATGCCATGAAAAAGGATGTTATCAGCAGAGTCAGTATAAACAGTGATTTTGTCTGCAGTGCTACAATGAATCCACTGTTTTAAAACCCACTGCAATTCCAACACATTTCTTGTAAAAAGTTTTTTTAATCCTATACTTTCTCCATGTAGTGCAGGCAAATTTATTCCAATTTTAAGGATTTTTTTTCCAAAATCAACAAAATAAAACAAACAGAAAGGTTTTTTTTTTTGCAAGCACAGGAACACAACTCATTAAAATGCTAATCTACCAAATTCCTTGGTGTTGTTGAATTTTCTGTAACCATTTAAGCATGTTTTGGATGTTATTTCTTGATCCAGCGACTGATTTGGTAATTCCTTCCCAATTCTGATTGATGTTGTTCATTGGCTTCTCAAGGCCTCTTGAAGTCAGTAGGACATCACTAATTTACTGTGTGTGCTTTAGATCAGTCCTGACATTTAATCAGAATAACTGATGCCTCTTTCTAGACATCTTGCTCTTCACTGTCACTGATTTTATAACAAAGCAAAATCAGCATTAACTGCGATTAAACTATAAATTCTTAGTCCTTCTTATAATTAAAACATTAAAAAAATATAATGAAAACATGACAAATTATTAATGGCAATTTCTTCTTACACAACAAAACCATCTAATTACACTTTGAAAGAAAAATTATTTTGGGATACTATGATTTTGGTTTTTTGAGTGTGAAAATGAAACTAATATTAGAAAGTATTAAGATCACAGGGTACAATATTTGTAAACAAACCTAATGCAAATCTATATTGGGGTTTGAATGAAATATTTTTAATCTCTCTTAAATCTGTTTCAATTTGAAGCTCCAAATTTATCATGATATGAAACAAAGATCCCACTGTAATGTTAACATTAAACGTACATTTGTGCTCTTACTCTAAAATGTAGCAAATAGATTTATTAGGTAACTAAGAAGTATCTTTCCAGTGGCTAAAAGACTGTGCTAAGTAAGTTCTTCTCATTAAATTACTTTTGTGCTGGAGATTCTTTAGTATTCATTCTCCAAAATCTAGCAAAGGTCAGCCAAAAGGTAATTGTGTCAGGACTGAACACCTTTCCCTGGAACTTTCTGTACATATCAAAGCAATTTTTTTTTCATCTGCAAAACTAATTTGCAGTAGGATTTACTGGCTCTGTTAGATCTCTGTTACTTGAAGACAACCTTTTAGAAGTTGTATCTTCTGCAGGCACACGTGCAGGTTCCCACCAGAGTGTTGGGAATTTACATTGCTGTGAGGAATTGGCAGCAGCCCTGGAGAGCAGCCTGCTGTGAGCTGCAGTGGACAGCAGCACGCAGCAGCTGGAGGCAGCAAGGAATCCCACTGAGTCATGGAGAAACTCCAGTGGAGTTGGGAAAAATTTTCCAAGTGCCACATTGGTGCTTGGCCAGGAGACTGCAGTAAACCCCTTACTTTTAAAGTAGTAGCACTTGAGCATTAGGGAATTAATGAATGAACCAAGGAATTGAAGAGCATTAGAGAAGAAAGCTGTGCTGACTTCACATTTCAGCCAAAAAGTAAAACCTCTCCACACAAAGGGCACGTCAGCATTTATATAATGGAATGGCTTCAACTCAGCCTCAAAATAAGAGTAAATTGTTATTTATTGTAAATAACTATTTGCTTTTAAGATAATCTTAAAAGTTCTAGTTGAACCCTAGGGGACAATTAAGGGTTGCTAACTCAAGCTTGTTGAGTTGTATCATCACTATTTCCACCCAAGAGCAATGGATAGTATTTTACTTTTTGTTGGAGTTTTGTCCTAGGCATAATTTATAATCTGCTTTGGTATCATGGCAGTGTCTGGTCAGCAAGGGGAGACCCCAGCTTGCCTTTGTGTGGCTCTCACCCTCAAGAGGAGCTTGGTAGACAGGTGAGATTGCTCTTTCTTGGGGAGACAGTGAGAGAGCATGGATGGGAAAAACTTCTGAAGGTGAGGGAGGAAGAAGAAAAGATCACACTGGGAGCAATTCTGCCACAGGAGGAGAAGATGGGAGATTCCTCAGTAGAGCAAGCACATGCTCAGGCTTCAAGGTGCTGGCAGGGAGATTTTCCTAAGACTGCACAGGGCTTTTTCATTCCAAATACACTGAAAACAAGGACAGGAAAGACAAAACAAAACAAAACAAAAAAATATAAGAAAATCTCACTGAGCAGACTTGTGTCCTGCACCTAAAATGTGATTTTGTGATAATTTTCTTTCAACTCAAACAGTATCTGAGATTCAGAGCTTCTTGATATCTTTGGTGGCTGACTTCAGCACACAACTCAGCTTAGTTAGACCTACTCTCTTTCTGTAAATGCTGTGGAATTGCTAACTAAGCTTGTCAAATGCCAGGAGCTTCCATCTGAATTGACAATGATTCCTGAAATGTCACTGTGCTATAGGGACACTGGGTGTCACTGAATCAGTTCTCTTTCATAGTGAAAGAAATTTAAGGCAGGTGGATAAAAGCTTTTGCAATTTAGCAGTTACACAGAATCATCACATTCTTTTGTCAAAACTGTTTTATCTGGGCTTGCAAACATCCTGGTCAAATGTTAAAATTCCTCCCAAAAGAGAATTAGTTAATCTTTTTTTTCAGAGGAAAACTAATTTCCTGTCAAATGTTACATCAGAACAAACCCCAAAGAGTTATGATGCTAAACAAAACCACCTAGAGCCACTGAGAAAAAGCTAACAAGGGCATCTCTTAGGTCTTGGTTCTCTTTTTTGGTTTCAGATGTCTCACATGGGTTTACAGACCACCCTTGTCATTTTGTTCCGTGCCTGGGAAGAAGTGCTCACAATTTTTTTTGGAATCAACCATGCAGAAAATATTTTGTCTACACAAAGTAGGCAGCAGGGCTGAAGGAGGAAAGGTGCAGCTCGTGTCCAGTGTCATGGCACATTGACAGGATCCCAGAGACCAGCTCTTACCTTCCTCCCAGCTCAGTAAGTGCAGGTTGGAATGTGGTGCCACATAGATTTGCATATATACACCTCCATAAATACAAAACTGAGAAAATGAGAACATTCCCATTTGGTTTCTTGCCTCAGATTTAAACCAGATTTTCTCACCTCACTTGAAAATACACTCACTTGTAACAGGGAGGGTTTCCCCGCCTTGAGGAGCTCCTTTTTATGTATAGGAAGACAACTTCCTACACATAAAGGAGAGGCATCACCTCTGAGAGCTCACTGGGCCAGAAAGAAAAGGTTTATAACAGTTATTCTTATTTTAAAAATAATTTGACTAGCAGGCACTCAACTCAAAGGGACCCATTGATGGTTTTGGGTCTAGTTTTTGTTACTAGAATTGATTTATATTTAATTAAAAATACATGAGTAGTTTCAAGGTAGTAAACCAAGACAAAAGTCTCTTCTTTCAAGTGAATTCCCCAAAGATAAATTTACTTAATGTTATTAACAGTCTAGAGAAATTTGAGTGGGTTTCTCATGGTGAGACTTCTTCAGTGAGGAAGACTAGGATACCATCCTCCATCCTCATTCTACCTTCAGGAATACCACTTGTTGTGGTTGGGAGATGGAGATTTAAACTCTTAAGTCAGAAAAGAGGGTTCATCCCACTTCAAACAGAAATAGCAATGTGAAAGGTGGATAGTACTGCATCAAAGGTGTCCTGCAGGGTGTTTTCTTCTGTCAGCATCCGATATGGTCTGAGAAATTTTGCAGACCAAATCCCAGAGGCCCCTCGGGGAGATGTGTGTTCATTCCGAGACCTTGGGCCTGAGCTGATATCCACTTACTCACAGTAGGGGGACTTGACATGCACAGAGGTACTTTTTGTAGCTCTTAGAGGGTAATGGGAAAAAAAAAAAAAAGAAAAAAAATAATAAAAAAGAAGATATTAGATTTATCCAGATGGTTAAAGTGGATTTTGAAAAGTGCTTTTTGCCCCATATATTTGACATGAGCCAGGTACCAGTTGCATTGAGTGTGGCAGAGAGTTTTGTGGTCACTAAAGAGTTAGATGTAGCTGAAAAAAAAAGGTGCATTTTGCACGGTCTGCTGGGAAAGAAAATTAAAATGTATGTGTCTGCTCTTAGGGAAAGAAATAGGCTGATCAGTCTGATTTGGTCTCACATGCTGAGAGACATCATACTTCCCACACTGCTCATTCTTTCAAGGATAAACAGCATCTAAAATGAAGACTGGATAAATGAAATTGTTCTTTTGAGTGTAATTCAAGGTAAAGCAGATGTCCAGCTCAAGTATATATAGTACCTCTACCTTTAAAAGATATTTTGCTATAGCTGTTATCAGTGCTTTTCCTAATTGATGGTATGAACAGTTGCACAGTCCCACAAGAAAATTGCTAAAGCAAATCTGATCAAAAGGCTGAAAGTGTTAATGTTTTAAAAAGCAGACTAATTGAGATGCAGACTTCTTCAATGTTAGGCATGGCTTATCATATTAAGAAACTGTTTCATATGAAACTGGGTAAGAAGGATAACAAAGACTGATGCAACAACAGAAATACAAAAAGGAAGAATGATGTGTCTTCTGATATTACTGCTGGTATAAAAGTTCTTGTATTTATGTGTGCAGAGATGTTATGACAAATATTTTGTAGGGCATGGGTGACATATCTCTAATTTTTACTGTAAACTAAGGCAAACCAATCCACCAGCATCAGCTAAAATCAATAAGATCTACAGCAATCATCTGCAATGCAGAGCATACATGGGAGTGCCTTTAAAAGCAGCTAGGGGGGTAAAGAAAATTATACACTGATGGCTGGATACAGATTTCAAAAGGAAAAAGATCCCAGACATAAACACCACATAAGCCAAAGCTGTCTTCAGAGCATTTGCATTTTCAGCTTGTAGCAGATAGCAGTGACCAAGTGTCACTCCAGGAACAGCAGTGACATAGGAATTAGCAGCTATTAGACAAGTTTTGGATAGCAACAAGTACTAAATGAAGTCATCATGTTATCTTGTTTTTCCTCCGGTTAATATGCAAAGGGCTAATTTAAAATGAAGATCCTGCTCTACAGTTATAATTGAGTTTTATTTCATCTGTTTCACATTCTTACTAAGGAGGATTTAAAATGAAACATGTACTGAACTCCCCCGTTTGTCTCAGGGCCCATCATGGCAGTGAGGAACACCTCCTGTGAACTGAAATCCAATAATTTAGCATCAAACATCAGGATGTATGCTGCTGATATAAGGCAGACTCTTTTGCCTAAAGGACACTTTAATGATGCATTCACTCTCTGTATTTAGTTGTAAATGATTTCTCTGTGCCTGAGTTTTAATCTTGCCATTTAAAGTGACCAAAAAGAAATTAATTGTGCAATAGATATATTTATTTGTTCTAGAAAATTAAAAGCATGGTGAGAAGCTGATAAGCAAATGGCATTAGTTAGATATGGCAGTTTTAATAAACTTCCTTCAGTAAACTTCTGACTTCCTTTTTTAATGATCATTATGTCTCAAAAGCTTGTGGGCAATAGTGGTACCAAATAGTGTTAACTTTTATTGATCTCAGAATTCAAAGTGAAACCTCTGAGTATTAAGACTGTAAAGTGGTTACTACTTAAATATTCCTAAACATATTTGGAGAATATAAATTAATTTTATGACTTATGGAATTTAAGTTACACTTTCTTTATGGAATCTGCAGATTTACTATAATATTTTATTCCTGGTATGAAAGAAGAGAGGTTGAACAAAGGTTCTTTTCATATAGCACTTTATTAAGTATCCAATTCATGTCTAGGGGTCTACAAGTATTAAATTCCCAGGAGCTCTGTCACAGAACTGGAGCCATGGTCCAAGGTATGTTCCAGGTAACACCATGGTAAGGAAATCAGACATAGGCTGCACTGGAGTGGTAGGGTTGCCCACAGGTGATAAAACTCAGATAAAATAATCTTAATCATCATCATTCAGATGATGTCACTACTGTCAAATTTAGGAAAAATACATTAAAATTTAAACTGATATATTGATCTGATTTTTGTCCCACACTATTGTGGACTTAGTTGTGAGCTGTGAGTGATTCACTCCTACCTCTTTTGGGCAAAGTTTTTAGGTTCTTATTTTGGGGGTTTCTGTTGAGTACAGTACAAGCTGGAGAACTGCAGATTAAGCTATAATCTACTTAGAATCAAAAAACTTCTTCAGATATCCAACCTTATTTCTGGTATGATTAAAATATATAATTTTTTTTCATTGCCTCAAAACTAGTCAGAAATCTCACTCTTCAGTCCAGGCAATCAACATCTTTGTATGTCAAAGCATTTAAGCCACAGATTCCTGGTTAGTGTATGTTTTCACTGCACATTTGCTGGAATATTTCATATTTATTTAGATTATAAGATTGAACATGAATTATTTGGACTTAATTCTATTAAACTATTGCCATTCTTTCAGATTGTGATCTTCCCCAAAAATAATAAGAAATAAAGACTGATGTACTGCAGAAAAAATTGTTAGTGCAGAAAGTTTAACTGAGTATTTCTCAATTTTCCAGGAGTTAGGATATTTGGATTTTTCAAGTCCAAGTCAAGAACAAATGCAAATGCCTTTAGGAAATACAGGACAATTCAGACTTATCTATCTAATGAGCATCAGCAAGTATACAGAAATCCCTCTGCCCTTGTATTAATTGAATGATGAAAGTCAAAACGGAAATTATTTCCATTTTACTAAGCAATTGTTCCCACAAATTCGGAGATTCAGTGAATTTACCCAACAAAACTTCAGATTGATTTTTCATTTTTTATTCTCATCGAGATGAGTAATTTGGAGAGCTGGCTTTCACCTACATTTATGGAAAGTACTACCATGTACCAAAGCAAGAGTAGTGCAGTAATTGCTAGTGTAGTAATGTGGCATGCTTACGATCACAAATTATTTGGCATCCTGTAGAAGTTCAGTGACATATTTCAGGCACATATTAAGTTATTTAACTATTAGACTTGAAATGCCTGGCACTAGACTTCAAGACTGCTGCAAGTAATAGCAGAGGCAGACCTCTCCAATTTGGCTCTGCTTAGTAAGTGATCCAGAAGGCCCTTTTAAAAAGATATTTTAAGCCCACTTAAAATCAATAGACCAAATGGCTTCTAGGATCACTACTGACTTCATTGGGCTCAGCCACTGTATCACTACACGTCTGGTGCCAAAAAGATAAGTGGAATTACATTTCTCCTTTTTTTTTTTACTGGTCTGAAAAATAATTCAGAGCAGGAGTGCCTCACTTTCCTCAGCTGACTGCTGGAAAACTTTTTAATGTGGTTAATGCAACCAAAACACCCTTGTAAAAGCAAAAGAATTTGTACAGACAGTGACTGCTGCTCCTGTACTTTGAGCATTTATTCAAGTAAATTTGAAAGAAGCACTCAGAGGGAGAAAGGTTGTCCTTCTCACTTGCTCTCACTTGTTGCACTTCTCACTTAGTGTCGGGATGCTGGGTCTGGGAGGAGCTCACTGCACCCCTGTTGCCTGGCCGTACGTGCTGGGTTTTGTGCTCAGTTGCCAAAAGAGTTTCACATTTCATTGCCTGCTTCAAAAAGAAGCTGTTAGCACAGGTCAGATTCCAACCAGGTGTAAGTCAGAGAATCAGAGAAAAGATTGATCAGTCAGGGGGGGAATTCTTTAGAGAAATAAATTAAACAGAGGAAGGAAGATTCTCGATGTTCGTAGCAAAAGGACCCAAAACCACTTAACAGTGACTTGGTCCCTTTGCAAACATCAAAAACATTTCAGTGGATGCTGCTCATAGCCATAGAAGAAGTTTCTCCAGGATAGAAGGAAAGCACAATCTCCATGGATCTGATGGAAGTTGGTTGCCTTTCTTCAGTATCTTCACTCTCCAAGGTGTGGTTTTAGCATGAGGAGCAGAGAACAAACTCCATCCACTCAAGTGTATCTCCTCCCTGTTAGCTGTGATGCTCTCCCATGTACAGAGAACAGTGGGGAAGTGTTGCAAATCTTTGTCCCTGCTGGAGGGCGGTTTTCCAGGAACTTATGCAGAGCAGAAATGCAGGTTTAGCTCCAAGAGTACTGAAGCCAGAATTAGAACTTGCATCAGCATCAGTGATTTTTCATATAGTCACAGAATGGACTGGGTGAAAAAGGACCTTTAAACATCACCCAGTTCAATGCCATAGGACATCTTTTATTAGGTAGGGCTGCTCAGGGTCCCATCCAATCTGGCCTCAAACACCTCCAGGGATGGGGCATCTACAACAATGAACAACCTGTTCCAGTGCTTCAACAATCTCATAATAAAAAAATATCTTCCTTGTGTGCAACCTAAACCTAACTTCTTTCAGTTTAAAAATATTGCCCCTTGTTCTGTCACTACAGGCTCTCATAAAAAGTAAAGTTTATCTCTGTCTTTCTTATAAGCTCCTTTTTATAGTGAAAGGCTGCAATAAAGTGTCCCTGCAGCCATCTCTTTACGCTGAACCACCCAACTCTCTCAGCCTGTCTTCCCATGTTCCAGCCTTCTGATCAACTTTGTGGCCTCCTCTGGACCAGTTCCAAAAGAGATTATCTTTGAACTGAGGTTGTCCTGTGGGCTGCAGCACAATATTTCATATTCAAGAACATGGTAAAGACAGTAGCTTCCCATCACCAAAACCATGTATCTTCCTTCTCTACAGGAAGTTACAAATGAGGATTAATGAACTTTTGAGGAGACCGAAGAAGCTGCTGGTCATTCTCTTCCTTGCTGTGAGAGCAAGGAAAGACCTTGAATTCCTCCCCTCTCCCCTAATTTATTATATGTGGCTCATAAAGATACAAGGACAGTTTTTTTAAATCTCATTGTAATGTGTATTGCAAATAGATTTTTTTTTTAGCTGATCCAGTCAACTTGGAAGTGTTGAGAATCATTAAACTTCATTTTATGATTCCTGTAAATGCTGTCTCACCATCAGGGACACACTTATGTGCTGGCATAGTAAATACCAAGGTGTGTGTTCATTCTGACATTAAAGTTGGCTAAGAAGAGTTAATTTCTCTCAGGTGTCCTCAGCTTTGTCACATAAGGGAACCTTCAGTTCCAAACCACAACTTCATCCATTAAATCTGAATTTAATCCTGTCATCACTCTTATTGGATTTTATAAGCACACAGTGGTGTTTGGGACAAAACCAGCATAGAGTTTTGTGCCATCAGGAAAATTTGCCTTTCACTTGATGAATGTATAAATCATGTTTATATTTTCTGAACACACAGCACAACCTTCTAGCTCTTTGCAGTCAGCCAACAGACCCCAGGGACACTTACACCATACATTTCCCTGGGTCCAAGTAGGATGATACAAGTTTTCATACCCTTGTACAGATAGCATTCTAAGCTTGTAAAACAGTATCCCTTTGTACGTGGGGTGTTGAAACCATAGCTGGGTACAGATGAAGTCAGTTCTGTATTTCTGTGTTATGTCATTATGGTTCTCATAGTTGGTTTATATTAATCTGTTTAATTTGAAATAGAGCAGAGGAAGCAAAGTGTTGCAGCTGTCACACCCCCCTTTTGGCTTGGCAGTGGCAGCAGAGATGAGTCCTCCTGATTCTCAGGAGAGACCTACTAGCTGGGTTTCTCCTTTTTCACTCTACTATAGCTGAAACATATTTGACTTCCACCACTAGAACTAATACATATTTTCAGCACAAACTCTGTTGGGAATGACAGGTACTGATGCTGCTTGTCTGCTGAAACCACTGTGATTTTAAATTAAAATTGTTGCACTTTAACAGAGTAGGAAAAAAAATAAAAAGTTCTCTCAGCTGTGAAATTAGGAGCTCACTTGAGAAATGTATCCTGATTTGGGCTTAGAGCCAAATCACACTCTGTGCTGAGTGCTGTGATTTTACTGCTCATAAGCACTCTTTTTGGTCCAGGTTCTCCTCCATTGTGACACATTCTTGACTCCAGGAGCGAGCAGAGCCTGAGCTGTGCGAGATGTTCACATTTCTAGGATAAGGTGGCAGCTGAGCTTATCTTTCATGAGTGCTCCAAATACAATTAGATAATTATAAAAAAGGTCAGACTCCAGCTTTTCCTTTGGATTTTGTTTAAGTGGCCATACATTCATTTTTGAGACCTTAAATATTGAGCAGATGTGTTAAATGCGCTCTAAACAAGATATAGTCATGTCTGATGCACTACAGCAGAGCAGAACCAAGTCTAATTCTGAATCAACCCTGGGTGGGAAACAGGACTTGCTTAGACTCCTGTGGTTCTGGGTATGTGCAAAAGTGTAAATAACAAAATGAAGATGTCCAGTCTATTTTGTGTCTAGTTTGGGATAAGCTGAAGCAGAGAAAATCAGGTGAAATATTTAAATTAGATACAATTTATTTTGAATGCAAAATATGTTAGACATATTCCCCCAGTGAATTTTCTAGGCATAAAAACTATGTAATTGATATCATCAATTCAGTAGTGAAATCATATATTTCTAATATTTATATAAATAGTTCAGTGATTTTTATGTCCTTGCAGGTTGTCACAAGAATTAGCAGATAACTTGTCTTTGTTTCTTTTTTTCTAAATCTTGTGTCTTTCTTAATTAGTCAGCAAGGTTTCCATTGAGTGCCAAGGACTGACATGAGGGGGGGTTTGCTTATCCAGTTCAGAAAAAGCCATTTGATTCAAGAACTGAGATAGAGGCACTCTAGTCTTTCATTTCTTTATTTTCCCAATAAGCTTGCCAATTAAGATATCAAACAGTCTCACAAATCCAGATTCATCCTACCTTATTTAAGACATTGAATCAGAAATGAGTTTCTAGAGGACTGTTCAAAGTGAATTTGAGTTGATTTGCTTCCAGTGATGTCTATAATTCTGGCTGACTTCAGGACATGTGTAAGGCATCCAAACTCCTGACGAAGCCACTGCAAGCACCTACAGCCAGCTGAGATGGATATATTGTCTAACTCATCCATGTTATCAAATGGGTTTCTTAGGCAGTGCCAGTCAGCTGCATAACACCATGAGCACACATATAGATTCATTGCCTCCATCAAGAAGTAGAAAAGCTCTTGGAGAAAAGTTTTAGGGCTTAGTTGAAAACTTTGTAATTGATGATGTGATATTTATACAAATTAGGGTTTGGCAAGCTTTGCTATAAACAAATCTTTATTGCCAGGGTTTGAATGGAGAAGCTGTCTCACTACCATTGATCACCATTCCCAGGAACAGAAGACAGCATGGAAGTAAGGGGCAGAAGAGGAAACAAGAAAATGAAACCGACCACTTTTATTTGCTATTTATCTATCTATTCATTAGATAGAGAGCAAAACAGGTCTGAGAGAAAAGAGCCATAGAGCTTCTGTAGAGAAAGGCAAAGGATACAGCTGGATGCTAAATGAAGTTGTTAGGGATGAGCATGTTATGCACTTTCACTAAGCTGCAACAATTAAGCCCTCTCATTTTGCATGATGCCGTTGATACCTAAACATACACTTCTCTTGTGAATTTAGTACCAAAAAAGATATCATGGCTATTAAAAGAATTAATTCCAACCCAGAATCTTGACTAGATCATTTTTTAAATAATAATTTTTCCTTCTGAAAAATTAGTAAGTTCTGATTGCCCTTGTTTCAGGCATGCAAACCTGCTTTTATTTTTAAAATAATATTCTGGGACGATAATTTAAAATTGAGAAGGAAAAACATCTAACTCATCACCAAATAAATGGTAATGTAGCAACTCACTCTTCCTAGAAAAGCCCTGATTCCTCCAGTGCAGAAAAGAAGTAGAAAGTCCAGGTAGTGAATGTACAGAACAGCAGTTCCCAGCTGGGCAGGATTAAAAATTAAATTTCCTGAAAAGGTCACCAGAAGTAGGTGGGGGTATTACTATAAACAACTTTCTAAAGGCAGAAGCTCTTACTTTTGCCTTTGTCCTTGGAAAAGACCTTGAAAGGAACTGGCAAGTCCATCATCTTGTATTTTTGAGAAATGAAGTTCAAATGCTTTAAACAAAAGGAAAATTCCTAAGCATGCTGTGCTGTCTTTTTCAGACTACATTCACAGTGATTCATGCTGCTATCCTTCATTCTCTAGTACTTTACTCTTGGGACTGCTGGAAGATTGTGAAGGGATAAATGAACATTACTGTGATGAAAAGGTGAAAGGCATATCTATCATACCCTGGGCTTTAATCAGGTAATTTCTAAAGATTCCTCAAAATAGTAGCAAATATTCTAGGTAGATAGAGGATTTTCTTTTCCTTTTGAAATTAAGAACAACCTGGTTTTATGCAATTATTTGTAAACAGTAAAAATCCCAATTCGCCTGAAAGTACCTGCCATGCTAATGAGATGTGTAATGTAATCAGGTGGGCATCAAGTGAGCTCCAAGAGGGACAGATACATGAAAGCAGCACTTCTGCTGAACCTCTGTTTCCAAGAACTTCTCTGACATGCATTTCCTTGTAATAAAAGAATCCTCAAGTATAAGATAAGACATGTCAATTATCAGTGAGTCAGGAGAGGGTTGTAACAAGGTTAATGTGTGCGTAGGTGGCAGAAGTCTGTTCCCTCTCCTGGATTCTGCTCAAAATGGTTTCTCTCCTGTTTCCCTACAGAGTTTTGGAGTAGAATATTTATAAACAAAAGCAGTTCTGATTGATAAAGACCACTCATAGGCATGGAATAGTCATCCACTGGGGTTTTATTTTCACCACTAACTGAGAACCTGAGAATGACTGGGACACAGAACTCATATCTGTGCAAACAAATCAGTGACCAGGGTCTGAGCACTGGTGATGGCAGAGTGTGTATGGGTCTGTATATGGGGCTATATGGCCTAGCAACCATTACAGGATAATTCTTCACCTAGTTCAGTAAATAAAATGCACAGAAAAGATATATACTGATGATGTTAGGATGAAAACAGCCTAAACTTAAATCCACATTTTCCCATTTGATTTAGCTATGCATTTAATTTCTATGGTGAGACACCACAGGTGCAGAGAAAGTTGGTCAAATAATTATTCAGTTGTCTGTACTATAATCACTTGAATTTTAGGAACCTGAAAATGGAAAATAAAAGTTATTGGTTGAAGTTTACAAGCATTTATACCAGTGTCATGGATACTGAGATTCTGAAGATACATTCCTAGTGCAAGCAACTTCCATGCTGTACAGGTGGAAATGTATTCTGACTCAAAGATACAGGAAAAACCTGATCAGTATTTGCCTGTGTCAACTGAAAATATACAGTTTTCTCCATTTTACTGTTAATATATGTAACATGTAGACTCCCGGTTCTAAGGCTTTTGTGCCCATGATGCATTTTAAACTTTCACTAAAAGGGAAAAATCTCTGGTCAGTGAAAATGGTGAGTTTCCAATTAGCTTTCTATCCTCCATGGACAATAAATAAATTACATGGGTGAAGAGAATGAGAAACTTATCCTCCCCCAATGAACATATTCAACACATGGATATGTATTTTTTTGTAGTGCCATTAATTTACTCTTTAAACCTTTTTATGTTGCTTATTTGTCTCAGTGGAAAATCACCTGGCAATACATTGGTATTACATAAAAGAGTCCTGCTCCATACTGTGAGTAAAAAAAAGTTATTTTCATTCTGTGTTAAAGGGAAAAAAGAGACACCATGCCAAAATCCTCTTTCATGTAGATGTAACATCAGTTGATTTAAGGAAATCTAGGTAGGTTTTTTTCTGTTAACATTTTTAAAAAGTGTTCAAATAAAAAAAAATTTAAGTGTTGCATAGGTTTTTATGTTGTGAGCTGTGTAATGCAATTTTTTGTTTGTGAAAATTATACCAAAGAAAGGGCTGAATAAAACCTAGCAAAAAAAAAGTTTCTTTTCTAATAAACCAGTATTTTCTGGAAAACAAGACCAAACTTTTAAAAACTGTTTTTTGATTCAGTGTATGTTAAAATGCAAGAATAAACATGTAATTTACTTATATAATTCGATACATATTTTTTTCCATGATGTGAGTTCATGTAATCCCACCAAACTCTTCTAGCACTCAAAGATCAGTAGTAAATTAACTTTTAATGAGTTTTTGGTGAATTAAGTTAAATTAGAACAAATTGTTATTAGATCCTCTATATCTCCTGAAATTTAATATTTTACACCAAAAAAAATGTTACATGAGACTTTTAACACGTCTTAAAATAATGGAAAGAACTGTTTTAATATACGAGATATGGTTCCCTCAAATGGTTTATTTGAATTAATGAGCCTGGATTTTGGCTAACTCCACTGCAACCCAGGGCTCACCAAACCCAGGGAGCTAAGAGTAATGCACAGCCAGCACAAATGGAAAAGAAAACCTTGGTGATCCTCTGTAAAGACCAAACTGAAGGGAAATGTAGTAGAATTGTCTGTGTGGACTATCTTACATTCTTGCAGAAGTAAATGAGGATCTGGAATCACAGCCTGTCACCTTAGGGATTCGAGATCTGATAAGAGTGATTCAAGGAAAGACTGATTCAGATAAATAAATTATGGTGTTACATTCTGGTTATCTTTATATTCTGCATATCTATATATAACTGGGATCCAGTTTGGTGAAAAATATCTGTAAATATCTACTACTGCTTAAACATCATGAAAAGATGTGAACCCAGGCAGTTTTTATATATGTTGTGTTTTATACCTGTTCCACAGGGTTATGATTTGAAGCTTTTGAATTACCTTAGACCCTCACTCCAGTTTTGCTGTAATTACTAGTTTCCTGTTCTGAAACCTCAGTTTGTTTTCATAATATGTTTGCACTTGTATTAAAACAGAAATGATGTGTTGATAATTGCATGTTAAAAAGCAAAAAACAAAGGCATGTGTTCATTCCTTGTTCATGGTGTGAATCCAAACAATGTTCATTCTGGTCCCACCTCTTCAAATGCAGAATTTCAAAGAACTCTTCCAGTTTAACATCAGCACTGGGAATGTCAAAACTCTTCTTTGCTTTTAAGATTTTGTGGACTAGTTCTCAGAAAGGCTGCAAGAGGCCCACAACATTGTTTATTTGCATCCATGTCTGAGATCCCAATCTACAGCCTTTGCCTGGCTTTTGCTACATTCCCTTCTATTCCCTCTCATCCCCCACACCCCTTCTCCTTCTGCCTGCCCTGTAGCACAGCAAAAAGGTGAACTAGGTTAACCCTCCAGCTTTATCTCTAGTTCTGATTTTTTCTCAGAAATTGGTTTGTCCTAAGCTAGTATGATTTGAAACTCTTAGCCTTTTCTGATCATTTTTTCTCTTTTTTATTTTCCTTCATGGAAGTTGCTAAAAATATTACCAAAGAGGAGAAATTTCCTTTTTCAAGAGAATATATGGTCAAAATTGCCATATGTCATTCATGAGTTTTTACAAACTTTTTATTAAAATAGATCATAGTGAGAAGTTCTTTACCTAGTATTTTATAGATTTTCAAACTTTTAGAGAAAGAAGCTAGAGAAAATTTGTACTGTTATCAAAATCTTTTCTCTATCTCTGATATATCATTTCAGATAATGCAATCAGTAGCAATGCCCTAATCCCAATCTTTACATCCTAAAATTCAAGTAATTTTTAATTTGTAGTAAAAGGTGATGCAAAAAAGTTAAGTGTAAGAACTTGTTAGTCTTGTAGTTTGTTTTCTGATATTACTAAGAGAAGAGAATGCCTTAGAAATAGCACAGTAGATATTGAGCTTGCAGTTGCTTTCCAGCTCACCTGGGAAATCAGTAATTTTAATCAAAAATTACCTAGAATTAGTGGAGGTGCTGGTGGTGGGGGAGGCAGCTGCCAGACATCCACTGTAAATGTAATGTATGTAAGTGAAATTATTACTGATGAGCTATTAACGTGCATGACTGGTAAGCAGTTTCTTACATTTAAATAATTCAGTGTTTTTATCCTTAAAGGCATTGTTTGTGTTTGTGGAAGGTACTTGTGTTTGACAGGCACAAGAAAATGAAAACCTCTGTTTCTCCATTGAATGGAGGCTGCATGGCAGGGCATTTTTACATGGGTAGATAGGGGTAGGAAAAGGGGGAATAATGGTTTTAAACTTGAAGAGGAAAGTTTTAGATTAGATGTTCTTTGCTTGGATAGCAGTGAGGCACTGGCATGGGTTGCCCAGGGAAATTGTGGATTCCCCATCCCTGGAAGTGTTCAAGGGCAGGTTGGATGTGACTCCAAACAACCTGATCAGTGGGAAGTGTCCCTGCCCATGGCAGGGATGTTGGAACAAGGAGACCTTTAAGGTCCCTCCCAACCCAAACCCAACCAGCCTGTAATTCTATGAGTTCATATAGATATGAATACAGTTTCTCTCCTCTTGTCACAAAGGTTCGGCTCAGCTCTCCCAGTTGCAGAAAAAGATATTTTTAGTGTCAAGAGGAATTGACACAGCTGGATTTTTAGTATCTGGATTTACACCTCAGACACAAAAACAGGCATAAGCATGTTTTGTGTTAATTATTTGAATATTTTAAATTTATTGTGTGGAATATAAACAAAATAAGCAAAACAAACTCTTATCACTGGAATTTTAGGTGGAGAAATTCATGCTTGGAAAAATGCATTTTAATTGAGATACTCTATAAATCACAGCTAGAACCACCTGCTAAGTATTAGATTATCTTTCACCAACAATGTAAGTCTTTTTCTAAACAATTTAACAGCATAATAGAGTTTAGATCAATGAAATCCTACTTCTCTTTTGGAGATCATTGAAATATTTATTCCATGAAACTCCTTAGTACAGCCTTTTAAATGGTTCCAGAATTTTGAAATACTTTTTAATCTGATTTAGCCATATGTTGTATTCTCTAAGTTCAGAAAATAACAGATATGAAAAAAAATACCATTAAAAGTATTAGGGATTGCTTAATATGTTAACGAAAATCTCATCTCTTATTATCGTATGTTTTATGATGTCAATGCATATTGATATTATAGTGTATTTTATTCAAATGAAATATACAAAGAATATAACCTATTAGCAGAGTTATCTTACACAAGGTTTACCCATAATTTGATTAATTTGCTCAGTGTCTCAAATAACACCATTCATGGCAGTTGCAACTAAGCTCATTTCTTTGCATTCTGGTTCATACTCATTTTGCTGTTTTAAGAAAACTCACTATAATGTGATAAATTCAGGTCTCAAGACTGTTTTAAACAAGTAAGACACATTTTGACAACTTTCAGTAGAGGTTTTAATGAGGGGGAGACAGTTAAATTTCAAGCAAAATAATAATCCAACTAGCAAGATATGGAGGAGGGGGAGAGAAAGAGATCTTGTGGCTATGTCAGTAGTTAATTAAGAAATTAAACAATTGAGGACAGCACAGAATAGTCCATGTCTGTACTATTAAATTATTTTATCCTTAGAAGTATTTTAGCAAAGCTATTGCACTAAGTGGAAGAGGAATATGTACAATTGGAGATTAAAGGGTTTCCTTTACATAATCCAGCACCAACATGTCACTGATTTGTTGGTGCCCATCCCCAGATTATAAAACCCTCATTGTTAAGTAACAACTGTCAGTGTTCACTAATCCAATGCTCCAGCTCTGGGTAGGCAATGACATCCCAAAGTGACCTGGGCTCCCAACGAGATGCAACTGCTTTTCACAGCCCTCACAGTTTGTAGCTGTGTCCCAAATTATGTGGTTGAGGATGCCTGGGTGGCCAAATTTTCTCAGTGGGCTTGAAAACCAGATTTCTTCCCATAGTTTGTAATAGCTAATTGGAAAGGTGGGCACATCTGGTTCTGGTTGGGTTACAAGGGAAATAATACGATATCATTCCAGATATTTCTCTTTATACCAGTTCTTGTTTTCTTGCTCTTTCTCCTTCTCCTCTTCAATCCTACTAATTTAGAAATGTATCTAATATTAAGCTGCTAAAATGATGCAATTCCCATTTCTAGACGAACAATTTTGGAATCAATATGAAAGGTAAGCACTGGCTTTTACACTTAAAGGAATAAGTACCCCTCAGTAAGTAAATAAGAAAGAAATAAGCTAAAGCTAAAGGTATATTTCCACCTTTCAAATGGAGATAAGCAAATTCAATCAAAAAATCATCTGCATATGATTTGAATGCTTTTAATTTTTTTAGTAGTGAAAGACATAGCCTTGAATATAAAATCCTTAAATATCAGAGGAACGGATTTTTTTAATATAAGGTTCAAACCTCATGTGAGCCTCCTTTGAAACTTCAGTCGAATTCTTAGCCTAGTTCTGTTCTGACTTTAATCTCACACTTTATATTGATGCATTCCAGAGGCAAAATTTATTTCTACTTAGCACCTTTATTTTCCAAAAATGCATATAAATAAATGAATGAATGAATGAATGAATATTTTAATGCTGGAGCCTTTGGGTTGATGTGTTTGTATTACTGGCATTGGTGAACAAGGGCTTACCTGTACTTTTAAGAAATGAGCAAAACTGTCAGCACTCAAAGGACTGCCAAGACCATCTCAGTTCATCTCTTTACTCACTTCTTGAGAAAGAAGATTAACGTTGAAATGAATGGAAGAACTTGTCACTGCATGAGAAGCTTTCAGGAAGACGTGATGCTTGAGGAAACAGTTTGGTTATCAGCAAATCCAGGACACCAAATTAGACAATTCAGGTTCAGTTTTCAGAAAAATATTCCTGAGCTATATACAGAAATCAGCATTTACAAAACTAGGATAAGAATATGTCATAGAATTCAAGAGCATGTAATTCAATTATTTAAGCAATGGTTCTTCAGAATGACCATAAAACAAAATAAACTATAAAAGCATATATTTACAGAACAATAAAAAATGCCATTTGAGATTTTTTTAAAACATTATGTTGATTTAATTTCTTAGCCTGTTCTGAAAAGCAAGTTAAAATAAAATGCATTTAAGCAAATATGGAAGAATCCTTGCTCACTATTTCTGTATTTATTTTACTCATAATCAAAAAATGGAAACTTAGAAATTAATTTTAGCACTTAGTATGCAAATTGCTCATAGCAAGAAGCCCCTTTATCCTCTGTGTTATCTTTTGTTGTGGCATTAGTGATAGTTACATAAAACATTCTTAATAGTCAAGACAATTATTCTGAAAACAGCTGTTGTCCAAGTTTTTTCTCTAAATAGCATCATCAAAACATCATAGTATCCATATATGTTTTGCTTGGTTAACATTTATCACTGAACTCTTTCAATATGAATTTTCCTCCATGGTGCTGTTATTTTAATGACAGCCCCTAATTAGGGTTGACATTTCACTGGCCTTATTTCCAAATTCAGCTCATTCTGACCTCAGACAAGTTATCAAAGTTGTTGAGCTTAAAGTTTTATCAAAATTGGTGTGCAGAGTCTTACTTTTCCAGACTTCCTTTTGAAGTCCATCTTCATTAGCAGCATACATTTGGTGCTTATGGAAAGGTCCTATCTACAGGAGTCATAGATTCACGGGATCACAGAACGTCCTGAGCTGGAAAGAACCCACAAGGATCATCAGGTCCAAGCCTTGGCCCTGTGCAGGACACCCCAAGAGTCACACCATGTGCCCCAGAGCGCTGGACAAGCATTTCTGAGCTCTGGCAGGCTCGGGCTGTGACCTCTTTCCTGGGGAGCCTGTTGCACCATCTGGCTGAAGAGCCAGAGTCAGGAAAGCTGGCACACAGCACAAGGAATGGATTTGCTCAGGCTTGCATTTTGGCACCAGAATTTCTTGATCTGGAATGATGCAAATTATGTGCTTTGAAAGAAAGCATTGAAGTATTAAAAATCAATAATTATTGCTGTCTGGGTGCTATTACATGGCTTTTATTATACATAATAATGTAATTCTGGAAAGCCTAAATCTTGGTTATTCACATGGATGGAAGGTAACAAAAACTTACAGGATTAGATGAGGTGGAAATGCTGACAGTAAATATGTTGTTTACAGTTCTGCCTTTCATTGTAACATTGAGCTGTAGCAGCTTAAACATCTTATGGACAAATATGTACAAAGAAACTTCAAAGGTTAATTTAAACAGTTTAATGCTGTGGAAAGTGAAACAACTTATCTGCAATGAAAATGTGGTGCCTACAGTGAGTTCCTCAGATTAGGGGTGATGCTTTTCCCTTTTCCATCAGTGTGACATAGGCATCATCCCAGCTGACAATTTTATGAGAAAGAGTTGTGCTGAAAATTGATATTAAAATGGCAATGTTCTTGTTTATTTCTCAAGGCATTTTTTTTGTATAAGCTTCCATGCCGGTATGCAATATGCATTCATACATTTTATGTTAAATCAAAGGATTAGCTTTAGAAATGTGAGCATTATGAATACTTGTAATAGTAAAAAGTTAACGCTGCCACAGAAATATATAAAATTGAACATTATAATCACCAAGTGATGCTTGTTTCTGAAAAGATTTCATTCAGATCTATTATCAGTTTTAAATCCTCATCTACAACTGTCTTTGCAACAAAATGCAAGCTGTTGTATAATTCTTCTTGAGCGCAAATACATTTTATTTTGCCTTTTTTCCCTGTCTGTATTTTGGGGTTTTCCCCCCTGTGTGCTGGTTTTGGCTGTAGCAGAGTTAATTTTCTTCATGGTAGCTGATATGAGACTGTGTTTTGGATTTGTGCTGAGCACAGGGTTGATAACACAGAGATGTTTTTGTTATTGCTGAGCAGGGCTTGTACAGAGCCAAGGCCTTTTCTGATTTTTGTACTGCCAGGCTGGGGAGGAAGCTGGGGATGCCTGGGAGGGTGGGAGGAGACACAGCTGTGACAGGTGACCCAAACTGACCAAGGGGATATTCTAGATCATGGGACATAATGCTCAGTATGTAAAATGATGGGGAGAGAGGGTAAAGAAGGAAGGAGGGGACATTTGAACTTTTGGTGTTTGTCTTCCCAAGTCATCAATATGTGCCATGGGTCCCTGCTGTCCTGGCTGAACACCTTTCTGACCTTGAGAATTGATGAAAGAATCCCTTGTTTTGCTTTGCTTTCATGTGTGGCTTTTTTTTTCCCTATGAAACTAGTTTTATCACATTCCACAACTTTTCCAGCCCTTACTCTTCTGATTCCTTTCTCAATCCTGCTTCTGGAGGAGTGAGCAAGTGGCTGCATGGTACTTATTTGCTGGCTGGAGTTAAATCACAGCACTCTGCAATTAGTTCAAAGAGTGTTCAGCTTTCTTGCATCCTCTCCAGCACAATCATGTTTGAAAGAGCAGAGAATGGGTGTTCCTAGTTTTCAGGACAGTCTTGGAGAGATTTATGGGAAAATTAAAGGTACTTTCTGCTAGAAAAAAAAGAGTATGGAAGGGATCAATTTAGGAGGGGAGGTCTTGAAGAAATAATTTTGTCTGATTCTCCTTCCATTCCATGAAATCATAATTCATTTTACTTTCATATTTTCTCATGGCTTTGGAAATAACCTCTCTGAGCATCTGTCCCCTAGAGCATTTGTGTACATCTGTTGAGCTTCAGAAGTCTGGCTGGAGTCTGGGTTTTAGCAGGCAGAGCTCATAGGAAGCCAAAGCTTTATTAAATCATTGGAAGCCAATTTCTGTCTGCTTCTTTTGCATCCATAGGTCTTGTGCCTGGAAGCTCTTCTGCCCTTTCCTGAGCATTCCTGGTGGTCTAATAAAAACTACTAGGTCTGTCTATAATTATTTTATCCTGGATCATCGCCAGTACAAGAGAATCATAGAATGGTTTTGGTTGGAAGGACCTTAAAGATCATCTGGTTGCAACCCCCAGCCATGGGCAGGGACACCTTCCCCTAGATCAGGTTATTCAAAGCCCTATCCAGCCTGGCCTTGAACACTTCCAGGGATGGGGCATCCACAGCTTCTCTGGGCAACCTGTGTCAGTGCCTCACCACCCTCACAGCAAAGAATCTCTCCCTAATAACCAATTTAACTCTTGCCTCTTTCTGTTTAAAGCCATTTCCCCTTGTCCTGTCACTGCATTTCCTTGTCAAGAGTCCCTCTATGACACAGCTACACCACAGCTGTGCCAGAGCTGTAGTTACCCACAGAGGCAGATGTGTACACTCACCAGCATACTGTGTCCTCATTTCTTACACTGCATATGTTTTTTCAGTATTTTTATTTCTCAAATATAAAGTTTCTTTGTGGTTCGTTTCTACACTTAGAATTATTTCTGAAATATGTAAAGTTGAAGAATTATTGCTATCTATTAACAATAGTGCTTCATCATTCCCATTTCCCTGTATAATTCAGTGGGGCTCCATCATACAAAAGGAAGCCACACAACATAAGCTTGATGTAACACATTTTATGATTTCTAGTGTCCAATATTTGACTTTATATAAAAGAAATATGCAAAAGATTATATGTGAATTTTATCTCTCTACAGAAATAAAAATTGAGAACTAAAAGGTGACATAAATCAAGAATATTAGGCAGCTCTTTTTACAGGGATTAACTCTTTTGTCTGATCTAAACTGTATAATTTTTCAGTCCAAAAGACAGAGTTCCTTTTGGGATTAAAAGCCATATAAAGAGATATTAAACAGCCATTTCAGCTCCCCTGTTTCTATGCTAAGTATGGCTTGTACATCTGTGTGATATGCTTCAACATAATCTCTTTTCCAGGTTTGAAAACACCCAAACTACTCCATTATTTCACACGTGGATACTCTTTTACACTGCTGATCATCCTCCTTATATTTCTCTGAAAATTTTTGATCTTCAATGTGTCCTTCCTCAGACTAACAAGACAGACATGCATATGGTGAAGGAGTAATGGATTTGTAGAGTAGCATAGTTGCATTTGTTCTCCTGTTATTTATTGTTCTAGTAATAATTCTTAACTCTTGAGGGAGGGATTATTTTTTTGGTCTGGGTTGGTTTTTTCTGACTGTCACTAAGTCCTGAGATGATGTTTTAATGGAACAATCTGTCATAATCCCAAGGTCTCACTCCTGAGGAGTAAAGCTCAGCTCAAAGCCTGTTATTCTTTCCTGAGAATCTAGGATTGTATTTCTCTGTGTTCAGAGTTTTATGCATGTGTACACTGAATTTCATTTGAAAATTTTTCAAGGCCTATGTAATTCTTCCAAATTAGATCCTCTTCTTCCAAGCATGAATAACTTTGCAACTTCAAAAAACTTTTTCATTGCTGTGCTCACTTGTTTTTTCATTTTTAAAAATAAAATTAGTGAACAGCACATCCTTCTATTACTGTTGACCTCTCTTCACTGTTGAGAAGCCTTAATTGTTTCTTATATTTTAGCAGATAATTTAACCATTCTAAATATCTGGCACATTTTTTCTTCCCCTACCAACTGTTCGCTTCTGTTGTGATTACTTAATTTCTCTAAGAAATTTGGATGAGAGACTTTATCAAAAGGATTGAAGAAATTCAGATAATTATTCTTTATCCATGTGCCAGCTCAGATGACTCATTCAAAGAACAGCAAGAGGTTTTTCACATGTTTTTATTTATTATTGTAATAATAGTAATAATAATAATAATAATAACAACAATTATTATTATTATTGTTGTTGTTTTAGCTTTTCCTGCTCTGTGCTGTTCTCATTAAACATGCCTATAGTTTTCTCAGTCTTCTCCAAAAGTTCTAAAGATTGGCCACTTGTTTGCTCTCCTTCAGTTTCAGTTTTCAAGGAAGTTTTAAGTGAGAGTTAACACACAGCTCTCAGTAGTTCAGCTGTTCCAACCTTCAGACCTTTTAAAACACTTTAATGAATTCTCTATGGTTTTAATGAATTATTTGAGTTCATATTTATACCATATGCACTCCTCTGTTCCTTTTATCTCAGAAATTCACTCCTAAGTTCCCCCATTGCCCACAAAGTTTCCCAGGTGGGATCTACCTAATTCCTTCTATGGCAAAAATTGATGGATCCTTTGGAACAGTTTTGTCATCTCAGAATATTCCTTTTATGCCTTGGACATCAGTACTAGTCAGATAGACAAAGGAACTTGGTAAGATACTGTATGGGGATGATCATGCTGGACCAGTAAGCCAAAGGACCAGGACACAGCTTTGTTTCCCTGAAGAGATGTAAATGCTTCTGTGCTCACTGTTCTGTGTTGGAATAAATCTGCCCAGAGTTTGCATTTTAGATCCAGCATCAAGCTTTTCTCCTTCTTCTGAATAAATGATGTGAGACAGATTTCTCTAGTTTTTATCCTGGCAAAACATTTTCTTCCCACCTCCCCCACTGTCCTGTGTTGGAATAAATCTACCCAGAGTTTACATTTAAGATCCAACTTTAAGCTTTTCTCCTTCTTCTGAATAAATGATGTGAGACAGATTTCTCTAGTTTTTATCCTGGCAAAAAAAAAAAAAAAGAAAAAATAATGTGGAGGGATTTCTCTTCACAAAATTATATGATAGAAATTCAATTAGAATACCTGATTTTTTTTTTTTTCCTGAAAGAAAGCAGAGAAGCTGGACCATAATAACCATATGGCTTAAAAACCATATTTCTCTGTGAAACAGACTCTGAGGGCTGGACACAGCTCCCTAGATGTAATCTAGGGCTATCTGAGATGTTCTGTGGTGTCTTACCTGCTTCTCATCTCTTGCTCAAGGATAAAAGGGGTATCTTGTAGGTACTTTGTCATATCTGACAGCCTAATGACAATGTGTCTCAGGTTCCTTAGGGCACCTAAAATAGCACTCAGTACCTATGTTTTAGCCTACTGAATTAAGGTTCCTGTCAGCTGAATTTCTCTTTAGGCTCCACTGACTGTATTAATTCAATTCATTGTGTGTAATGGGAGTTTAGATACATACCTCATGTCACCCCTGAGAAACAGATATTTAGGTAGATTCTATTGACAACAATAATGTGATTTAAATGTTATTGGAATAAGATGGATTGCAGAGACATGGGGAAGAAATAGAAAGAAAAAGACAGTAGGTATTCATAGTGCATTTAGGAACTTTGGAGGAGAAAGGGAAAAGGAGGGCATTTGGAGAGGCAGGCATAGCAAAGTGTTTCTGAGTTGTCTTAAATATGTCTCTTCTGTGAGAAAGAAAGCCCTGATTAAAAAATAAAGACTAGATTCATACTCACTCTATGGTGCCTTTAATATCCCAGTCTGTATATGGGGACCTGAGGCAGGTATGATATCTCAAACTTCTTGCAAGCAAGGTGAAAAGTAACTAAGAATTCAGTTCTGGAAAGATAACTGACACTTCTGAGTTCAGATTTATTCTGTCTCAAGAGAAGATACCTAGCAAAGGACAAAAACCCCCACCTAGAAACCCTCAAGATCTGAATAACAGCCGTGAATAAAAGCTTCTCTGGGATATGAGAATTATCTTGGACGTGTATTAGCTTGTTCAGTGTCACCAGTAATCAACATTTTGTAGAAAAAATTCTGCATGCCTTCCCTAGCCTTTGTAACAGAAGAAATAATGAAGATGCTCATTAATATCTCTTCACAGCCTATTCCTACAGTTACCTCAATCAACATCTAAAGGTCAGCTTCTGCCTTTGATCTCATGTATGCAAGACAGTAAAAATCTGAAGAAACAGGCTTTTGTTATAGAAAATATATCATCAATTTACAAACTAGAGATGTGTGGAAATAAATCTTCCATTAAGAGTTGTTTTATTCAAGTTCAGCTCAGGGAAATGAAATACTTTGTTTTGTTCTGAAGCGTTTGAAACCATGGGGTTCTTCTGGCCTTGTAGCTGTGCTGTGTTTTCTCACATCCAACGTTATTACAAAAACATCCCACTTCCAGCCCAGAGTTTGGCCCCAGAGTTTGTAGTACAGAATGGTACCTATTTGCCTACCAAGTGTGTCGTGGTGAGGAGGACACTTGTGTGATTGGAGAGGCAGCTGGAACACAAGTAGAGGCTAAAGAGGGGACTGACACTGTGAAACCACAGCACAGAATTCTGATAGATTTTTCTATTTCAAACAATCTACAGTCATCACAAGACTTTCTGCTATAATAACCTGAATCCACTGGACAGTTTCTCCCAGATACATTAGGCAGCAATACATTTGTTTCAGACCTTCTGACTCTGACCTTTTTTATGCTAACTTTAATAAAATGCAGCTCCATTCCCCTTGAGGTATTTCTGGATCACATCAAAAGAAATGGGAGGAGAAGCAAGCACTGGAATACTCACTTCAAGTGGTCCATTTTAATTCAGACTATTTTCTTTCAGTTCCTGAAGCATAGGTTTTAAAGCATTAAAAATTGAAGTACAGCTTGAATGAAAGAGTGCTCTTGATGTCCTTTAAAAATGAGAAAAATCTGGGATACAAAAAAGGGAGAGAAAGAGGCAAGATGGAAGGATTTTAGTTTGATTCATCTGTCTTATAGAAAAAAATTATTCTGCAGAGGGATAAATGAGAACACAGACAGGGTAGAGGGAATCCTCCAGGAGATGACCCCTCCTTTTACCTCCTCTCTGTGTGTTCCCCATGAGCTGATAAAATTGAGTGGGGTAGAGGGATCTCTGTGTCAAGCTGTAGCAACACAGAAGCTAAAGGCTTTGAAAAGTTATTTTGTCTTTGACTCGTGCATTGTTTGTCTTTCCAGTGCTGTCTGAAGGTAAAATGTGTGGCTGTTTTGTTCAGAGTAGGCAAAAAGACAATGATCAAAGTTTTGTGAATTTCTTTTGGAAAACCACCAAAACCCAGTACAAATATATTTTCTACATCTGCTTACTAATGAGTGTTGTGTTTTGAAATGAGAGTGGGTGGGGTTTCTTCTGAGGAAGGAACATTTCCTCGCTTCCACCTGGAAGCCAAATCAGCAGAGCTGTGCGGCAGCCTGGGCTCCGTGCTCAGGAGAGGCAGGAGCAGCGCTTTTCTGTAGCATCAGCTAAAGTCACTGTGCAGTCCCATCTGTTCTAGCTGATCACAGAGCTTGCTGGAAACTGCTTGTACTGCTATCTTTAAAGAATTATTTGAGCAGGTGTATTTAAAAACACGACTGTCTAGAACTGGGGGCCAATATCTCTGTATTCTAGCTCATCAGAGACCTCACTTCATTTTTTTGCTATTTCTTTCTCAGGGGCTTCTTACAGAAGACCATGACCATATCCAGACATATCCAGAGTTTTGAACATGAAGTTTTATTTGTGTTGTAAGAATGTATACCTTCTCATTCCAGAACTGTTTGATTTTTGCCTTAGATTTATTTTTTTAACTGTATTTCCATTCCATTCATATTTCCTCATGGCTCAGGTTTTAGTACATAGCTTTTCTTGTTTATCAGAACCTTACAAACAGCATGTCCTTTGCAGCCTTTTAGAAAAGGCTGTAGGTAACCTAAGTTCACTCTGCCTGAAGATAAACCTGCAAAATCTTCAGCACTACAGTGCTGAAATGCTTAACCCTTGATTATTCTGCTCTCTACAAACCTTCATGAGCATCTGATGCCTGATACCTCATTAAAAAGTCTAGGCAAAGTAAAAGCAACAAAATGAGTGATAATTTACCAGAATTGCTTAGTGCTGCTGTTTAAAATTCTTTTGGATTTCAGTGTTAAAAACAGGGAAAACAAAAACAACAGAAAACACAAAACCAAACCTTCCCTGAATCGGAATCTGTACACAGCTGGTGGTGAGGGAGTTCAAGAGGGATGTGAAAAAACCTCTGCACAATAAGGAATGACTTTCTGAAGAGCTTGAAAGAGTATAGGTAAGGAAGTGTAAGTGCAGAGATGCACAGCACTTAGTAGTTCTATGGAAATTGCTCTGCTTTGGATATTTCATTAAAACCTGGAACAGCAGCTTGAATTTTATTCTTTTTTTCTCCGTTCTCACAGTACTTAGACTAAGAGCCCTAAAAATCAACTTTTCTCTTTGGGCTTTTCAGTAATTAAATAATATAAAATAAAAATGAAATAATATGAAAGTGGAAGATGCAGGGTAATTTTCACAGAAAAAAGAATTTGAAGAATTAGAAACCTGTTTTGATGTGTGTGGCCAAGTCCCTGTTTTGAAACTACCACGAAGAAAAGGAATAAAAACCTACCTGCCAGGTAAGAAGCCTAGCACCTGGGTAAAATGGACATAGCTGTGGTCCTGGAAGGTCAACCATTATAACTTCTTGTAAAAAGTTTAATCTGAGGAGAATAATTGGAGTTTAATCCAACTGATCTGATTTCTCAGGGGAATAGAACAGGTAGAATCCAGAATGAGGATTAATTATGTCTGTGATTATAGCATAGACATAGGCAGCAGCAACACTTGGGGAAGTTGCAACTGGAAGATTACACTAAGGGGAAAATTTTGAATTACATTTTTTTCCATATGCAAAACTAAAACTAAAACTCCTGTTGAGCTTAATCTTTTGAGATCCTGGTTATCCTATAGGTGTATTCTACTGACTTAAAAATGTTGGCCTTACTGGAGAATCTTCTGATGAGGTCAGACTCAAGTTTAAATGACACCTTGTTCTTGAGAAAAGGTGAATTTTGTTGAGGAATTAAATGCAATTTCTATCCCTGGGAGGAACCATCAGACCAAATTAAGTGCCTGTGCCATAATGCTACCTGTGTAGAGAACCTTGATTCCACATTCTGCATGTTCTGAGGCCAACCTTTGTAGCATGGGCCAAAAGGAGAAGTGATGGGTGCCACCACAGTTTGTTATTCTTGTATATGTACCCTCAAATTACCACATTCCTCACACCTCAGTGTTCAAACTTAGACAGGATTTCTCAAGGATATGTGCAAGATGTGCAATTCAAAGCCATATGTTGCAAAAAATCCCCCTAAGATATGTTGTGCCAGGCCTGTACTTAAACTTCTGAGACAATAAATGTATCTGGAAGGATCTCTCCAGGTTTGAAAATGACTGGTTAAGGGATGGGTAGCTGATATGTCAGAAAATGCAACTAATTTTCATATTGAGGTGTCTTTATGAAATATTTAAGTAATATGGCATGAATTAATCTCCTCTGATGTTAGACAAAGCAGTGCACTGCCTGGGCCAGAAGTATGTCTTTCTGTGTCTCCCTCTGTAGTCAGTGGAAAGGAAAAGTCACTTCAAGATGGCATTTCACACCACATAAGATCTGGTGCTTTGGAAATCTTTGCTGCATGTGTGTTTTGATGAGGTGAAACATACCTGGACATCTGCATGGAAAAGCTTGTAAATCATGAGATGAGGAGACAGAGATCCTGAGTAATACTGGGAACAGACTGCCAGCTTTTACAATGACAGGTCTGTCCTAGCTGAACAAAGGTTTGGATCTCTGTTCTGCAGAGAGAACAAATAACTTTTTGATGTTCAGCATGTGGTAGGAGTGGGGGAATGGCCCACAGGAAAAAATAGATTGAGACAAAGAGACCAGGGAACTTCTGGGAAGATCTGGGGGTGACCATAGATAGACCACAGGGATTTTCCAAAGGATACTGAATGGGCTGTGTCAAACTCTTTGCAGGTCAGGAAGCCTCCAAAAATCACTGTACTCAAATAATACTGGAGAAACAGACATGACTTCCAAAGATGCAGAGAAGAAAAGACTTATTTTAAAACATTTTTTTTTCTTTTATTCTGTCCTACTTTGTTTTTCTCTCTTAGAAAGTCATAAACCATGAGCCAGCAATTCATAGCTCTCTTTGTATTTTTGGTGTTCAGCTGAAGAGAACAGCAAAACCCTTCAAAGCCCTGTCTGGTTTGAATGTCCTGGCTCCCTGTGCTGGAGAGGTGTGAAGAGCTATGTCCTGGTTACACAAATTGAAGTTTCTAAAAGATGCTGTCTTTTTCATTTGCCTCTGGGCTCCTAATTTTCACTCAACTGAAAAAAAAAAATAAAAAGAATAAAACTGTTTATCCAGTTGCTGCAGAGAAATGAATTTTCTTGTAATCTTTTGCAGCAAAGCTAAGGGACAGTTTGAGGAAACACCTTCCTGTCCTTTCTTCCTCTCCTTGCCTACTCCAAATTCAGTTTTTAGCAGGCAGAAGCACGGGGGTCTCTCACCTCTGCAGAAAAATGAAGTTGTTCTCCTTTGAGCCCTGCAGGAATTTAGTGCAGCCATTCACCAGCCGATGTGTGTTAAGTGATGCCAGAGTGCATCGACATCCTTGGGACAATCCTCCTGTCCAGACCAGCAGGAGCTCAGTGTGGCTAACACCAGCAATAGCCAGTTTTCAACCTCTTTGAAATATGGCATTGTTCATGAGAGAGGACACCAGGGTAATCAGAAAGACCTTAAAATCAGCCAAAGATTCCATAGACTGAATTTGTACTCTGCTCCAATGCAGCAGCTATTATTCATTTTAAAATTCTGCAGGA
This sequence comes from Cyanistes caeruleus, assembly GCF_971803275.1. NCBI lineage: Eukaryota > Metazoa > Chordata > Aves > Passeriformes > Paridae > Cyanistes > Cyanistes caeruleus. Next base: position 11,625,106 of record NC_141702.1, read on the forward strand.
ATATATTTGCAGAGACTGTTTCATGTCTTGAATTAATTAATGCCTGGGCATTAAAGAAGGAACACAGAAGTAGCAACTGGGCTCACTTAGGTCTTTTCTCTTGTTTCTTTTCATGTTCTGTTCTATGTCTAACTCTTGGGAGTGATTTCTAATACCATTTTTTTTTTTTTGCGGCTAATGCAACAAACATGCTACAAAAGATAAATATTTTCAATATTTTCAATATTTTCAATTTTTCTATAAAGTTCTTGAAAAGGTGTTTATTTTTTATTTTTTATTTTTTTACTAGAGAAATAGAGGAAGCTTTTTCCTTTCCTTCTCTCTGCTATGAAGTTTTGGCCATTCAAGTAGAATTAGTGCCAAGTAAAATTCAGTCATGCACGTGCAAAAGAATGTAGCCCCAAATTGCAGAGTAAGTTTTAGAAATCTTTTAAAATATATTTCTGCAATTGAAGGCATGGATTCCCTTCTCTTGACTCTAAGGCCTTCAGGTTCTTGTCTGCCATCATCTCCTGCCTCTCTGGTCAGTGTGAGGAGCAGGTACCTCAGGATGCACAGGAGAGTTTACATGGGCTGGGTTGGTGCTTCTTTGGTGACATGAACTCAGTTAAACCTAGGAGAGGCAATAGTTCTGCTGCACAGCTTCCTTGGCTCTTTTCAGGCAGTCCAGTAAGCCATCTCAGCTTTCCCTGAAAGCTCTTAAAAAAGGAGATCAGTGTTCTCCATCCTTGCATTAGATGGTACCAAAGTCCAGATTTGTTTCTTCTTTAATTCACATAATTTTTTTGCAAAATAAGTAGTTACTGACTGGAAATATCAGGTACCCAAACAGAGCTCCTAGGTCAAAAGCCATCTGTGATATGGTAAAAACCATTTCTTCTTATCTTGAGAGAAGAAAATGTTCAGTTGTTCTGATATTTTCTGAGTGACCTTTTGTCTTGGGACAGAGATCAAGGACAACAAAAATCAAAGAGGAACACAAGCAGAACTGACCACAATACGTCACCTTTTCCCAGCAGAACATTAAAAATACAAAATAACAACCAGTTCCCAGATCACTGATTTATGAAGTTATGAGAAGCTTTATCTTTCTTCCCCAAGCTCTAGGTAGATGGCAGAGGGTCAGGAGAGCACCACCACAGATGAACAGCCACACCACCTCAGAGTTACTGCTTTGATTTTGTTCTTAGGGCTATAAAATACACATTACTGAACAAGAACAGTTGGTCAGAGCAGAAACTGCAGTGTAGGAGGCAGAAGAGGAGATTGGATCATGTAACATCTGCAGAGCTATAAAAGTGCAGTGTGGCTTTGTAAGGCTGAGCCAAAAAGAATAAGAGGACTGAAAATAAAGATATCAGAGGGGAAAAAATCCCCAGCTCCACAGTATTATGCTGACCCAAAAAACGAGCACTGAGCAACATGTGAAATATGATTTAAATCATGACATAATTCCAGAGGGCACCTTCAGCACCACAGGGCTTGCTAAAAGCCTACTGGAGGTGGCTGGCTTAGGACTGGGGAAAGCACATTGTCTTCCTGAATCTGTAGCAAGCCTTCCTGCAGAAAATGGGCTCCCTATTCTTTCACTGAGGTGCCTGATGTTGCCTCACTTAGCTGGACTGAGGGTTTTTTTGGTAGGTTAGTTTTTGCACAAAAACCCAGAATGGACCCACAGCCTAGCTGTCTTGAGGATGTGCACCACTGTGCAGGAAAAGACTGGAAAGGCTGCACTTCTCACTGTCTTTAGTTGATCTCAGTGATAGGAACCTGATGTTATTTTAATGTTTCAGAGAGAAACTTAAGCCAACGAAGCCCATGGGCTAGATTCAAACACAGGTGTAAGCACTGTTGTAGCAATGCCTGCAGACTTGACAAGTCCTGACAGAGCTAAGAGCTCTGGGAACAGAATCTGTCCTGCTGAGGTAGCCACTGAGGCTAAAAGGGCTGACAGGCATTGCAGGACAGGTCTGTGGCCAGGCTCCCTGCTGGGCTCGGACTCTGCTCAGCAGCCTGGCAGCGGGGCTTGGGACAGCGTGGGGAGCACAGCTTGAACTTCCACAGGTACCTCTAAGGTGGTGACAGGCAGCAGGGGATTGAGCAGCCTGCTGCTGAAAGCACTTACTGGAATGTGAGACCACTTTTGAGGCCTGTCTGAAGCGGAGAACTTGCAGGATTTGAATTCAAAGTGCCTATGACAGGGAGGAGCACACTAACCATGAGGATAAGAATAGGCTGTTCTTTCTCCATGTGTTTCAAGTAGGTCACCAGCAACCTAAATGCAAACTCCTGTAAACTGGAGGCCTCCTCTCCTCTGGAACAAAGAGACGAGAGAAAAGTGAAAGGAGAGATCCCAGTGCTCAGGGAATGCCCATATATTCTGCTTTCTGAGGTGTATATGTGTCCTTCGAAGACATGTATCAAGAGATCACTAAACAGTCATTGTAAATTCCCCTGGCCAGCATAGAAATGTACTTCATTAGTCAGTAATTGAGCTCAGCTTCTCATCTTAAAAAGATCTATTAGTAATTAGATTATTATTTTAATGATTCTATTCATATGATATTAAGCTATGCTCTGTGATGCCCACAAAATACTGTGGACCTTATCATCATAGAAATGTGGGGAAGAAAAAAAAATACATAAAAAATTGCATGTCAGTATTGAGAATTTCTGCAAGATTTCTCCTGTAATTGTTCTTTTTTACCCTATACTTAATTAAAACAAGTTTTGACTACTTAAAAGGAAGCTTGAATATCTTAAAGAGAATAAAAATCTTCAGCAATATCTCTGTATGTAGTATTTTTTTATAGCTGCCTAGGAAATTGTTTATCTGCATATAGGAGAGATATACTTTTTAGTCTGAGACACAGAACAGCTTTTCAGGTAGTTTTCTGCAAGAAGATAAGAAACAGGCTCTTTAATCCTCTTGATCAAGATACAAACCCATGCATATCTGAAAGACAGTCCAAGTCTGGATTGGGCTGTACTGAAAGAAGCAGATCTGGTTTATGTATGTAAATTGAAAGGAACAAATCTCATACTATTAAGAAATATTCACTGAATCCTCCAGGAAAGTAATTTTGAAGATATTATTTTGGCAAAAAAAGGAAATGGCAATCTTTGCAAGAGAGCCATTCACTTTTAATTTAGGAATAGGATCTGCCAGGTACTAGAGCATGTTACAGAAATAACAAAGCTGGGACGAATCCACTGTCCTTTCTATCTTACATAAGGCAGGGAGACATTGCACATCCTGCAGCTGAGAACACAGCATTACATCATCCCAGCCTCGTGGCTTTTGGTGCCCTGAACAATGCAGGGAAAGGACACAGACCTGTGATGCTACAGTCTCGTGCAAGCCTGTTCTGTCTCTAAAGCTCCAGGCTAAGTTATTCAGACATATATAGGACATGGCAGGCGAAAAAGGAAACAAGCCAAACCAACAAAACCAAAAAACAGTTTCTGTTTTGCACATAAGCATTTCAACAGAGCTGTTTGAGGAAGCACAGGAACATAAGGAATTATCTATGATGTGACTTCAGTGCTCCATCTATCTTGTTCCCAAGAATGATTGTTGGAGATGCTTTTTGGGAAAAGAGCATGAGCAACCCCACTCTCTGCAGGTCATCACCCTTGCTCTTTCCCAAAATTAGATTAGGGATGTTGCAGGGTCCATCCCTGCACACAACTTTGTGATCTGGCTGTGTGTCTGTGAACTTGCCTAACAGCTTTTTGAACATGCTTAAATGATCAGTCTGCAAAACCCACCATAACAGAAATTCTCATTGCTGCCTATGTAAAAAAGGAATTTCTTTTATCTGATTTAACTTATTGCAAATCAGTTTCAGTGCTCCTTATTTGTAATATTACTGGACTTGATGAATGCCAGCTCCATACTCTATCTACACAACCTTCCATATTTGTAGTTGCCCTTTTTTGAGCAGAAAGCAGGAACAGATGACTTTCTGAGGTCAGAAGATGATCCACTGAGATCTCCATATAGTTAATCTTTCATCTTAACTTACTGTACTATTCATGTTTTTTGTAAAATCCAACCACCATATCACTCTCCTGTCTTCCCCTTGGCAAATTGAAGTTTCAAAATATCTTGTCTCTCTTCCTAAGGCAGCTGCTTAAACATTTTAGATGTCCTTTTCTGTAGTTTCTATAATTCCATTTTGTCTTTCTTGAGAGGAAAAAAAAATAGGAATGAATTGGAACTACACACCATAATCAAAAAAACTTTGGGTTGTCCAAATTTCTATTCAATATCTCTTTTCATCTGAATAGCCTTCCTCACACTGCTCACTGCTCTGTTGTCCCAGTTCAGCTTTTGCTGTGCACAGATTCGGAGGCCTGACACTGACAGCTCTAAGATTTCTATTCCTGAGCTGTGGATATTTCATTCCCTAAAGCTACATGACATGGCTTTCTGTGGTTCATGCCTGTATGACAACCCAATTTTTACATCTTAGCTTTGACTTGTGTCCTTAATAAACTTCAGATTTCCTGTTTGACATTTGTAAGACAGCACAGAAACAGGAATACAGTGCAACCATAGTGGTTTCATGTGATTTTCACAGGGAAAAAAAGGTAAGGAAATAGAATGTAATAGAATAAAACAATACCAGCTCCAGGACTTCAAAATGATTGAGCAATATGAAGTGACAGGCTTGCAGTGTTCCAGTAATTGTAATGCTGTCAGATTCTAACACACATCTATTCATCTGATTAAATGTTATGCAATCTCTGTGCTGTTTACCATTGTGGTGATTTTGCTTCTCTGTATACAGGGTTGCTCTGATTTTTTTTAGAACAACATTCAATGTCTTTGCTGTCCACAAAGAGTGTAGTAGCATTGTCCAAGTTATAGCTCCTATTGCTTGAATAGAATAGAATTTTAGAGATTGTATAAGTGTGTTTGCTAATTAGTCCATGAATAAAATTTAATTAAAAATACATTCTTAAAAAAATTAATCATGTACAGGACTCCTTTTATCTTGAGCAATCTTGATAATCGACTAACGTGGTTTCTTCAAACATTCCTGAGTTTCAGTAATTAGTTTCAATTTAGATGCTTGTGACTGTCATATACAATCTTTGCTGCTGGTGAATAATAGATGAATCAAGTCAGCAGATCGTATTTACAAAAGTATGACATCTAGGCATGATCTCTTGCATCATTCTAATATCAGAGATGGTACAAGTGTCTGTTATCCTTTCTCACCACCTCGTTTGTATTCTGTGCCTTTCTTTTTGAAAAGAATCCTCAATAAAAGTTGCTTCTCAGGAACTTATATAATTATTAATAAATGAATATATTTCAGTGAAGTTGCACCTGTTTTTTACCAACAGATTCTCCCTTACTGAACTAAAGCAATTAAGTTTATTTTCATCCTTCAGAGAACTAAATGAACAAGGAATCATTGGTGAACTTGGAAGAGCAATCTGGTATCATTAAGCAGGTGGATGGTAGGGTATTTACAGCTTCTCCACAGGGAAGTGTTCTAGTGAAGGGTTAGACCACACACACCTTTGCCTGCGGAGTTGGGAGGATGCTGCTTGGGGAGTGCTGAGACAGGTTACAGGAACAGATGGCTTTTCCAAGCACGAGTCTCACCTGCTGCCAGCTATTTCTTGCTGCTCAGGGTGGTCCTTGTACAACATGTGCCATCAGGTTCTAAAAAAAGTACTTTCAAGGAACATGGTGAACACACATCTTATGCCATAACATATCACGTTAACAAGTTCTAGAAACATTTTTTACAACTACCTGTAGAGACATTACAGACTGAAACCTTAGCTGTAACATTATAATATCTAAGGAATGCTTTTATCCATATTTTTGTTAATTTTACTCTTATTCTTTCTGTGGCTGGACTCTGATCTCCTGGCTCTGCAATTGTTCTTGCTGAATTTTGCTGTAAGAACTTCAGCCAGAAATCCATGGGACCTTGGAACAAGCCAAGAATAAAATAGTGCTCAGGAAGAGGATGTATTAAATTAATGCTTACCAATACAAGTGAATCAGGATAGCAAGTTTTGCTAAGAATGCATGTGATAATTTATTAAAAGTGTTATCACCAGTGAAGTTTTCTAGCAGTCAAGATTTGACTGCATGGCTGAGGGAAAAGAATTATTCTAACTGGCCATGCACCTTGTCTAGACTGTTTGTCAAATTTCTTCTGTTATATTTTGAATTGATTTTGCGTGGCAAGGGTTTGGTAGTGGGGACAGCTGCATGGTGACTTCTGTGAGAATCTGTCAGAAGCTCCCCATGTCCAAAAAGCCAATGCCAGATGGCTGCAAGATGGAGCTGCTGCTGGCCAAGGCCAAGGCCATCAGCAGTGGTGGTAACAGCTCTGGGATAAAAGAGTTTAGAAGGGGGAAAAAAAACTCCTGTGCAACTGCAAAAGGAGAGACCCTGCAGAGCCCGGGTCAGTGCAGAGGGATGGGCAGGAGGTGCTCCAGGCAGAGATTCCCCTGCAGCCCTGGGGCAGCCCATGGGGAGGCAGCTGTGCCCCTGCAGCCCAGGAAGGACCATGGGGGAGCAGAGATCCTCCTGCAGCCCATGGAGGACCCACAGTGGAGCTGGTGGGTGCCTGAAGGGGGCTGTGACCCTGTGGGAAGCCTACCCTGATACAGGCTCCTGGAGGACCTGTGGCCTATGGAGAGAGGAGCCACACTGGAGCAGGATTGTGCTGGCAGCACTTGTGACCCCATGGGGGACCCACACTGGAACAACCTGTTCCTGAGGAACTGCATCCATGGCAGGGTGATGGAAGGGTGATTGAGGGTGGTGGAAGAGTGTGAGGAGTCCTCAGCTGAGGAGGAAGGAGTGTCAGAGACATGTAACGGACTGACCATGGCCCCATTTGCTGTCCCCCTGTGCTGCTGGGCGGATGAGGGGAGAGGAGAGAGAGGAATTGGAGTAAAGCTGAACCTGGGAAAAGGGGAGGGGTGGGAGGAAGCTGTTTTAAAATTTGGTTTTTATTTCTCTATATCCTACTCCGATTTGATTGGTAATAAATTAAATAAATTTTCTGAAGTTGAGTCCAGTTTGCCCATGACAGTCACTGGGGATTGATCTCTCCATGCCCTTATCTTGACCCAGGAGGCTTTCGTTATATTTTCCCTCCCCTGCACAGATGAGGTGGGCAGTGATAGAGTGGCTTTGGTGCCATCCAGCCAGGGTCAACCCACCACATATGTCAATATCTGTTTACTCTCTGAGAGCTGGATGCATTAGTAGATGTTTGAGGACAAAACTTTTAGGAAAATAAATAGCTTAAAAGCAATGTTTTATGTTGAATTGTAACTTCATCCAGTTTCATATCTCCCTTCTGCCTGTATATAAATCAATGATTAATTCTTATCTCATCCCACTTTAATCGCAAAAAAAAAAATGGTTATTAACTTGATTCTAAACTCTGTAGTAATACATAAAGATTTTCTGTAGAAATATTTAGATATTTAGAGTAGAAAATGTAATTATGGTCAGCACTCTTCCCCTAATGACGTAATTATGATCTAAGAAGCAACATTTATCAAGCTGCAAGACCTGTCCAGCTTACTTTCTATTTTGAGAGAACAAAATTGAATTGAACCAATAGAACACAGTAGAAATAAAAATGTGAAATCTATAAAAACTAACTAATGGAGACTTTATGCTACTCCATGCAGTGAGGTCAGATTAGACAAGTGACAGAAAAATATGGTAAAAAAAATTTGGTCTTCATAGACAGATCTTTAGTGTTGTCCTGCTCAGAGGGCTGTATTTCTCTCTTGAAAGACTTTGAAGAGCACAATGTATCATCTATGGAATTGATTTTATAAACCAGAAATTACTTAACTTGGTTTCTATGAATTTTAGACTTTGAAAAGATAAAAGCTCTTCAGCATTAGACTTAGAGAAATGTCTTGCTTGGTATAACCCATATCTTAATACATTGGGATACTTCTACCCTTTATGCAATTTCTACAATTTAGCGCTTTGGATCTTGCCTTTACTATTTAAATTCAGGATCTGGCACAATATTCTACATCAATGACAAAGCCCCAATTATCTTCTATCATCAAACTGTCATTGTGAGTTTTTTTTGGTTTTTTTTTTCCTTAAGTCTGGTCAAAACACTCACACTCGCAGCTGCTGTGCAAAATGACGTATATCCTCACAGCAGATAAACTTAGAGGTCAGCTGAAGAGATATTTATATCACACTAATGATGCAGAAGTATACAGTTATATTGCTCAGAAACCAGAAGTCATAAAGCAAGGGGCAGTGTTCCTGAAGTTCCTTTCACAATACTCATTCCTCAAGTCTCCAATGCCACCCTGATCATTAAGTTTACTATTTTTATCTTCTTAAAGTTCATTGCCATTTTGAATAATGCTGTATAAAGTGAAAGCTTGCAGGAATGATGCTTCATTACCTCAGCCCAGTTGTGCTTTTGTGAATTTGCCTTTTAGTAAGTTAGTTTGAAGGCAGGGAATGATTTTGCCCTTTAGCAATCCTTCTCAACAAATTTAAGAAGCCTTGTTCAGAACAGCTTTAAACATTGGCTTAAACACAATTGGCTACACTGTGCTAAGAGGTTGTGTTATGGTATTATTGAGAGTCTCAGATTTCCTCTCAGCCAACTGGATCCCTCCTGGATGAACTCCCTCTGGCTAACACTGTGAGTGCTCTTAATCATGATGCTCCACTTAGCTGAAGATTTTTCAAGAGCTGCTCCTAACTTTGACTATGTTTTGTGCTATACAATGTTGATGACATATGACAAATATAATTTTCCTATGAAATTTCAAAACAAGAATGATAATTGATTTCCTTTTTGTTTTTCAGTGCAGCAGATCAAGAGTTTCTATGAAAAGAAAGCTTCATAGTAGTTATATCTCTGGATATGCATAGTAGTTATACCTCTGGATATACACACACCTCTGGTGTGAGGAGGAGAGAGGAAAGGATGTTACAGGAATTGGAAAACAGGACTTACCAGCACAGATATGAGTGGAAATATTTCAGGGTTTAGGCTGAGCTATTTTGGAGCTGTTTGCATCCTGGTAATTCCTTAAACTATTGTATTCTGGTTTTTTTAACTTAATTCTGAAACATTGTCATTTGGGAACTGGATACTCAGGAATTCAAATAATCATTATTTCCCAGGAAGGACTAAAAAATAGTGGAAGAGCATCTGTGCTAAATGGTGTTGTTCTCATCTAGGGTGAAAGCAGATCTGGAGACACTGCTTGTTTCTTGTCAGACTCCCAGAGGCTTTTCTCTGCTCTGCCCACTTCCATCACGGACACAGCTGATGAAATGCCATTTAGGATTTTTCTCACAATCAGCATGGAATTGGGTTGCACCAGGTCTGGGACCTGTCAGACGGACCTGCACTCATGTTCTTCACAGCACTTTAAGGAACAGCCTCATGTCACTGTGTTAGGTAATTATATTTATGGGAAATTATTGATGAATCAGTAGAATTAATAAACTTCAGAGAAGAAATTCAGGTGGAGTTGAACTGAATGAGCTAGTTTAGCCTGGAATTTAATTAGTTTGTCTTGCTATTCTCTGAAAGAACAAGCAGTTCCTATTGAACCATTTAAGTCTCTTGGGTAAACATGTAATAAAGTATTTTTCTAATATAGTTCATTATTTAGCTGAGAAACCAGAATGAAAAAAACAAATTAGTAAAAAGTGATATCCTTTTAAAATTATTTTCTCTTTCATTACAGAATAAAAAAATCCAAATTAAAATTCATATTGTCTACTACAATTTATAAAAGTACATAATTTAAATATGCTAATACTAATCTATTTTAAAATTAAAATGTATTTAAGATTATATTATGCAATTAGTGTTTTATAATGCACATTGTTTACCTCAAAGATTTAACCAGAACCAAAATATTTAAGATAGTTTCAGTAAAACACAAATCTTCTCTGAGAAACTCGTGTGTCACCCCACTGCCACCAGTAATGAGCACTCTGTGGCTGGTGTAGAGTTAGCCGAGTTCCTTGGCCTTGAATGTGAAGAATGAAATTCACATTACTGCTGCTGAAAACGTGTCTGTGCTTTGCTTAGGCTGTGTGGGTTCCTATAGTATCCTTGCCCTATAGCAACCAAAGACTTCCTGCTACTGTCCTAAAGGACCTGACCAACCCTCGATATTCTTTCTTACTTTCTCCTCCAGGGACCCACAGCTGTTGAAAACAAAGATTTGAGATGTCTGTTCTGGGGTGACTTTATGATGCTTTTATCCTCAGTCTGCTCTGTTTATGCTGGATATGAAGTTCTACACCTTTAAGACTGGTTCCAAGAGAGAAGGGGAGGAAAGAAGCATGATAAATTTGGTATAGGTGTAAAGAGTTAAGGGAGGAAACTAAGAGCCAGGGCTGAGTAGATGTGGAAATAACTGGGCTCTGGTAGCCTGCAGCTTGTGGGCAGCAAGGCAGGGAAATGAATATGCTGAAGGAAAGGGGAAGAGGGGAAGAGGGAAGGGCTGAGAGCAGGCAGCCTGCTTAAGTGGCTTTATATTTACAGGGCTGTGAATGTTACCAGAGCTATACAATACAAACATGCTGGAGAGAAAAATCGTCCAAAAAATCAACCACAGAATCTGCCAAATGCTGATAAAAAAGGGGTGGGAAACATTTCTATTCATTCTAAAGGGAAATTTGAACAAATTTCTTTATGTGTAGGCTCAAATACAGTGTTATTCCTGTATTTTTTTGTGTTTTTTACAAAACTGGTACAATTAGCAGCAGTGGATGATACTGGGCATGAATCTTACATCCTAGGTTGGAAAGACAGAGATCCATTGATACAAGCCCTCCAACCTGGGGGTTCAATGTTGTGCAGGAGCTCTCTTTCTCAGTCACATGCCAGTGGTTCTGAACCATGGGATATTTCTCGAGATGCCTTCTTTTCTGCAAGTTTTTGAGGATTTCACCAACAACTACAGATGGATTGAACCCCAGCACCCCAGCACCCCCAGCACCCCCAGCACCCCCAGCACCCCCATCACACCTATGGTGTGGCAGCAGCAGCCCCAGTGCAGTTCCAGAGTGTGCAGAAACAGTCCCTGCATGGACTGCATCTTCATTTCTCTGAGATGTCCTTACAGCTTCTGGGGCCACAAGAGCAGCAGTTTCTGCATTTCCCCGTGGTCACAATGAATACAATACTTCTGACACTGTACTGACAGGAAGCTTTTAGAAGAAGGTGCAGATTAGAGCAGGTGTTTTTACCTGCTTCTGATTTTTTTTTCCTTTTGTAGACCTGCTGTGAATTAGTGGCACTTCTGTTGCTAATAATTGCCTTCACTTTTTCACATTAGACATCAATCCTTTGTCTTTGAAGCAAAGATGAATATTTGTATGGATATCTAATCTACTGATACTGGGAGCTGTGATATGAACCAAAACATTCAAGACAGGATAAAAATTATATGAAATAGTCCCTGAAGATCATTTTTATTAGGAATTTGGAAAAAATTAAAATCTCTAAAAGATTAATGTTTTCCAATACTGAATTTTACATTCACAGCTAGTATCCAGACATAAAATTACTACAATGTTTGTTCCTCATACCAACTCTTTATCTGCTGTACTTAAAAACAAAAGGGAAAGCAATTATCATTCTTCCTGTGAAATTTCATAGGAAAATTATATTTGTTATATATCATAAACATTACAGAGTACAAAACATAGTCACAGTTAGGAGAAGCTCTTGAAAAATCTTCAGCTAAGGGGGGCACCATGATTAACCAAATGTTTTAGAAAGAAAACAGGAAATTAAAACATTCATGTTAAATGCCTAAAATCCATGTATGGAAACTAGATTTATCCAGCTTCCCTGGGTGAGGATACAAAACTGCAGTGTGAGGCTATTTAAGCCTACAAACTGAAAATAAAAAAAAGGGAGAAGTGTTTCTGAAAGCCCATCTTTCCTGCACTTCAGAGGGGCTAAAGCAGTAGCCAAAAAAGTACAGAAACTGAGTTTTAGATCTTGGATTCAAAGGACTCAAGCACACTTATTTTTATTCTGAAAAACAAAACCAGTGTCATAAATGGTCCAAGCTATGGGGCTCTAAGCTGAGCTGAAATATGAATGTTCACTATCTGTCCTGTTGAATCTGGGCCCGTACATTGAAGGGCTGGGAGGATGCACAGAGAGCAAAGTGGGAAGTTATCTGAGTTCACAGCCATTTGGAAGAAGGAGCAGAGAGTTTTAGCTGTGGTAGTATAGTGGGATCTGCTAATGTGATCTAGATGGAAGATGGAGTGCTTGGGGACAAAGGATCAAAGAAAACTGTGTGTACTCAAAACTCAGTAGAAATCAAGGATGATTTAAACAACTAATTCAGAAAGAAGATCAATAGTACTAAGATACTGGAAAACAATTTCCTGAATATAAAAGCATATTCATTCAATATGGGCAAAATTTTTAGTAGAATTGCAAAACTTGTCTTTCAAACAGATCTGCTTGAAGTAGGAGGTATTAATTACAAATGCAATATATGAAGTTTGCAGAAGAATTCTCTAGCTTTTGAAGAGCTTTGAATGGGGGATTGCAAGTACAGAAAAATGTGTGGAATTTACATGGCAAGAAACTTTTCCACAGATGTTATTTAACTTTAGGCAGCCCAGCAACTGCCTCAGTTCTACCCTGTTTTCATTTCACATATTCATTTGGATATCTTAGATACCTCTTATGTTTAAGCCAAGAGAAACGAGGCAAGAAGTTGTAAAATTATGAAAAGAAAATTAACTTGATTACTTGATGAAACTCAAACTTCTATGAACAATAACATTTTTTCAGAAGAACTGTACTACATTGTACTGGTGCTTTCCCCCTTTTCAGCTCCTAGGTATGGTCTTTAGTGCCTTTCAATATTTAAAGAGCCATAAATGCACATTTGACATTTTTGCTCGTTGCAGGCTCTGTGATGTTTCCCATTTCCTGTACTACCAAAGAAAGAGGAAAGAATTCCAGCTGTTTCATGGTCATAGCCAAATCCCTTCTACATGTTACCCACAATTGGTGTAAATGAACAACCATTTGGGGTTCAGTTGGACAAATGCTTGTGTGCTGGCTGTTATCACTTGCAATAAAATCATACAATGTCTTGGGTTGGAAGGGATTTCAAAGATCATCCCTTTCCAGCCCCCTGCCATGGGGAGGGACACATTTCACTAGACCTGCTTGTTCAAGGCTTTATCCAATATGGTCTTGAGCACTTGCAGGGATGAAGCATCCACAACTTCTCTGAGCAACCTGTCCCACTGTCTCACCACCTCCAGAGTAAAAAATTTCTTCCTAATATCTAATCTAAACCTGCCCTATTTCAGTTTAAAGCCATTTCTTCTTACCCAATATGCTCTTGTATTAATTTTTTAATTAATTGTGTTTCTTGTAGGCATCCTTCAGGTGCTGGAAGGCCACATTTAGGTCACCCTTAAGCCTTTCCACTAAACAATTCTCCCAGCCTTTCCTCATAGCAGAGGTGCTCCATCCTTCTGATCATCTTGGTGGCCTCCTCTGGACTCACTCCAGCAGGTCCCTGTCCTTCCTGTGCTGGGACCCCAGGGCTGGATGCAGCCCTGCAGGTGGGGTCTCAGCAGGGCAGAGCAGAGGGGCAGAATCCCCTCCCTCACCTGCTGCCCACGCTGCTCTGGATGCAGCCCAGGGCACATTTGGCTTTCTGGGCTGCAAGGGCACATGGCTGGGTCATGTCCAGCCTCTCATCCACAGCACCCCCAGGTCCTTCTCAGCAGGGCTGCTCTGGATCTGTTCATCCCCCAGTCTGTGTTGGCACTGAAGGCTGATACACACCAGGTTCAGCACCTTGTACTTGGCCTTGTTAAGCCTCATGAGATCCCCATGGTCTCACTTCTTGAGCTTGTCAGGCCCTCCTGAGCGGCATCCTGTCCTTCAGGTGTGTCAATTCCACTCCTCAGTTTGGTGTCATCAGAAGGTTCCAGGCCAGCTGTCTGTATCCATGGCTAGTGCATTGCCATGCAGCTGTGCTGGGCCTCGCTTCAGCCCAGCTCACTCAGACACCATTCAGTGAGCCTGGCTGGCTGGCAGGTGAGTGCTGAGCTCCCCTGCTGCCTGTACCTGAGCCATCACCAGCACTGTGAAAATGCTTTGCAGTCCCAAAAGCAAGCGGGGTTGTTGCTGTGTTCCCGTGCCTTGGCAGATGGCACTGAAATCCTCAAGAGAGATTCCTTTAAAACACCAGTATTGATTTTAACTCCACTTGATGTTCTCCTGAGGCCAGACAGTGGCTTAATGCCACCCACAGCCAGACTGCTCCTGTGAGCAATAACTCAAATGTATTTCTCACTTGGTGCTAGCCCATAACAGTTCTAAGGGATAAATCACTATTTCTCGATCATTCAAAGTAGATGATCTTCACAGACATGAGCAGGAAAAAGAGTAAGATCTCCCAATCAAGTTCATTCTGGAGGGATTCAAGTCTCTTGTAGTCAAAAGCTTCTAAAATTGGAATATGTGCTGGAACTCTGCTGAACCCACAGGATTTCAGTAAAGCAAACCCTCCATGGTAGTTCCTCCTTGATATCTAAATAAAGTTTACTTCTCATGTGGTTTCTGTTGGGTGTTTTATTAGTCCCAGTTGAAATAGGGACATAGAGATCCATGCTGGTTCACTGTGAAAGGGAGAAGAGCTTTATCTTTTGCCAAAACAAGACAGTAAAAGTTTACCCGTTTACCCGTTCTAAAACTTGCTAATTTTTTTTTCTGAACAGAGAGGAAATCTTTCATGGTTTTACACTGCCTGTGAGTATCATTAAAACTGTGTTCCATACTTAGTGAAATAGGCCAAACAAGGTCATTTCATATATCTTAAACTGTTACCTTTTTGCTAGAATGATAATCACAGGTGTCTTTTTTCCTACCTTTTCTTCCAAATCTGTTGTTCACACGTTTCTGTTGTACTTCACACTGGCATACGGCTTGGCAGCCACTCAGCTGTTGCTGGAGCTGTTCTTCTGCGGTTTTGGCTATCATACCCTACCTCCTAAGATGCCTTTTTAATTGATTTAATTTTGTTATTGAAAATTAATTTGCATATCATAGGCACAGCCTTTAGAAACACTTGCTTATGTTTGCCAAAATGCTTTCATGGCCTGAAGTAGGGCACCATAATTATGTATACTTGGCATATTTCCATTTTCTGTTTTTACAATTTACCTTTTTCATCTGATTCCAGTCAGATGCAAATAATAAAAAAGGATGGTAGCATGCATAAATAAACTGCTTTCTATACTTATATATATGTATGTATGTGTATAATTTAATAAAAGTTCTAATTTAAAAAAAAATATTAAGTATGTTTGCCCCCTGTGGCACAGAAAGTTGTCAGTTTTGGAGGACTATATATGGTATTGTAGGATTCAATAAACATGGATTCCATTTCTAACTCTGTCACCAGATTTCTGTACAATCTTTTAATTTTGTTCCCTGATTCAGTTTTCCATCTGGAAGGGGAAGATCACATTACCCACTTTGCTTGTGTAGCTTGTTCATTTTCTTGGCTCCTGGGGGGAACACTCAGCTGATGTACACATCAAGTGTACATCACAGTGGGTTGTGCCTCTGTACTGTCACTGCACTGAGGAGCAAAGGAGCAGGATAAAGTTTGCAGATGTGTCCACTGGAAGCACATGTATAATATTTGGCTTTTTGAAATCAGAAAATGCTGTTACTTTTCCTTTTGACTGTTTCTTGCTGGAAGCTTTCAAAAAAAAAGTGTGTGATTTGCATAAGTATTGAATTGTTCATAATTAAATTGAAACATTTGTTTGAGACTGATGAAACATAACTTATTTCTTTATTTTGAATGGAAATTAATCATTAATTGACAGATAAGTGTAATACGTTCGTTATCCCCAATTTTTGTTCATACAGCCTGGCTAAATTATATCAGTACATAGACATGAATAAACAATGCTTTTTAAAAGGAAATGGAAAACGTGTTTTTTAACTTTCACATCTGCAGCTTTTGGAGTCTTTGTAAATAAGGACTAAGAGCTCAAAGGAACAGAAGTTCCTTTGCTTATTTAGCCCAAACTGCTACTTTAAACGCCTGTGCAGAACTTTTAAACCCTACTGAAGTTTTTAAAACCCATTTACAGTGGGGTTCCTATTCTTCCTATTCTTGTCAGTGTCAAAAAAACTGCATGAAACTTGACCTAAAACCTCAGCAGTTTCTCAGACCCTGTGATCAGCTCAGCTGGTCAGAGCAAGGTCCTAATAATGCCAAGGTCGTGGGCTCAATCCCAGGGTCGTGGGCCCTGCACTTAAGTGCTGTACTTTGTGATCCTTGTGGGTCCCTTCTAACACAGAATATTTTGTGATTCCACCTGTAGGGCTCTGAGTGATGGGGATCTTCAGACCCCAGCTGGCAAATCAGCTAACCAAACAGGTTGAAATGAGACTGCAGATTTTTTTGGGTGTGTGTGTATATTAGAAGCAGGAGGGTTGAAGGGATGAGGCTTTGGGTTTGGGAAGATTATTTTTATATCTCTGTGCTTGGACTTTAATTTTATTTTACATGCTCCTGCTACTGCACTGGCTTTAGAGTGCCTGCCTTCCTATTTTCATGAAGGTCTGGTTTAACTCAGGCAACTAACTCCAGGAGAAGATCAGTGGTTAAAGTACTCCACCTCAGCCTACCGTTCCTGCCTGACAGAAATTAAAGCCTAGCAAATACACTGAAAAGTGTATTTGCCCAGCTCTCTTTGGCAACAAATCTTCAGGAGAGCTTTAAAAGTGCCCTCATTTTGTATTTCTCACACTGTGCAAGGGAGACTATAAATGAAACCTGCTGGGCTACCTTTCTCTGCTGAGCATCTAATGAAATCCTTCAACATTAATGATAATACAGATGACTCCAGAGGTTACCTCCAAAGATAGATTTCAAGAGGCTCACCTCCCTGACTTTCACATAAGCAGGGAGTCTGATCCTCATCCATGCCTGGTTTGAAAGCCCGAGGCTTTAAAGCCACCCCTTGCTCTAAGCTGTACTTGCTGTTCTGTCACCAGCAGAGAGAAATATCAAAACCTTGCACTTGGGTTTTCTTCATCTCCTGACCTCTGAGGTTTCTACTGCTGTCTAAAAATATTTCCAAAGTTGGTACATTGAACCCCCTTCTCAATTCGTGCTCTGGTACAAAGGTTCTTGGAGGAGCTTGCATCTGTGAGCATCCCAGTGATGGCCAGCTGTGGGACTGAGCCCCGACTTCACAGCATCATCAGGGTCACAGCTGTGTCACAGGTAGGGCTGGGATTACAGCAAAGCCCCAGTGAAGCACATCCACTCTGTAACTGCTGTGTGCAGAAAGCTCTGCCAGGCAGCTCTTCCTCATGACACAGTAGAATTGCAAACTTGTTACTTTCTTTTATTTTCTCTTCCCAGAATAGTAATGCCAAATCACTAATTCTGGGGTATCCATTCAGCATTAGGCATGGATAATTCTTCCTAGCAGACATCTTAAACATGTATGCATGTAAAAGGCATTGTTAAACACTTCATTATACCTTTATAATATGTTGTTTTTAATCTTTATTATCATCTAGGATGTATTTTATTTATATCTATAAATCTCTGCCAAGACCATGGCTTAGAAACCACCTGCTTTTTGAAAGGAGTCTGGTCCCTGGCCATCTGGACAGCTTGCCACATAGCAAGATTAAAGGCATGTGGGAATGGAACAGAAATGAGGAGTGATTCCTCATGACTGATTCCCTTTGGTGGCACAACAGGCATCAATGCAGTGACTTTCAAGTGCCATAATAAAGACACAAGTGTGGGGCACACTTGAGCCAGGCATATGATGAGTGATGGGGGATTGTGAGTCCTGACTGATTCACTAATGACATTTAGATAATATACTGGGCCTTCTCTCACTTGCAGTATTTGTTGAAAAGTGGTTTATCAGCTGGCAGTTCATTTAAGGATGAAGACAACTTTATGAGCAGGTAATGATATTGGTGTATTTTACATCAATTCAATGTGTTGCACAAAAGCACCAAACCCATGGATGCTAAAAATACCAGCAGCGGTAGCACTGCAGCTCTTCTGCACCTCCAACCCACAGGGCATTGCTGGATATTGCTCCTCACAAATGTAAAAAAATGGGAATGTTGTTGAAAACACCAAAGCTCACAAGTGGCTGTGGCCAATTTGAGTGTTTAACACACTCAACACGGCTCCCCAAGCAGACCTGCTGCTACTTAACATCCCATTCAGGGTGGGAAAAGCTGATTTTCTGAGTCAGGAGTCTGAAAAGGTGAGGTCAGAGCAGAGGAAAGTGTAAAAAGGTGAGCAAGAACATATGAAAATTGAAAGTATTTTTCAAGAAGATTAAATAAAAGAAAAATATCATAAAGGAAAATTAATACCCAGAAAATTAAAAGCAAAGTAATTTTTTTGTCTAGAGATTTTGTCAGTGAAATACAAAAAATACTAGGAGCTAATATTATGCTGAACATGTGCAAATATCAGCATCAGCTTAGCTCCAGTTAGTTATTAGATCTGTTGTAATGACTCAAGAGGAAAAAGCAATTCTTTCAGCTTTTAGATGGCTGAGTATTTTAGTGTTTAGGAAATGAAGTCCAGTCTGCTCTTTAACTTTGCCTGCCAAATGGTCATAAATACTTTACATTTTAAGATACACAACACATTCAGTTTTTCTATCATGTTCATTATATTAATTATATTATTCTTTTATAATTTAATTTTTTATTATTATTATTATTATTCTTTTCTTTCTACTTTTAGGATAAAAACTATTCCCCCCCAAACCTCCAAATTGTATTTTACTTTTACATAGGTGCATATGCTATCTTTCATATAAAGCCAAGAATGACTCTTTTCTCTCCATGAAAGCTGAACTCTCTTGCTCTGTGTACTGAGCGTGATATCAAGGAAGACAAGGCTGAAAAATATAAGAAGAATATATGAGCATGATATGATATGATGTATTAAAAATATGAAAACAGAGAACAATTATTGTGAGGGTTTTTTATTTGTTTTTGTTGGTTTGGAGTTTTTTAAGTAAAAACTTACAGCTAAGGGTCCTCTGCACTTTAGGGCCTATAATGGTTTCCAGGAGATGTTCAGTCCAACCTCCATGGTGGAGGAATACTGAGGATATTTTCACTGAATATTTATCAAAACTCTACTTAAAAAATACCCATGACAATGCTCTATAACAAGACTCAATAATCTCTTTTACATCTTAATTATGCTTATCATTATAGTAAATAAAGAGTGGAATTCAGACTTTCCTGTTGAATAAAGGGAAAGAACATTTGTTCGTGCTAACAGTCTACTTGCATTTGGGAACTGAGGTCTTATTGGATATGATGGGTATTGGATAAATAGAAAAATCTTTTATTCTATTCAGACTAATGAGCTGCCTGAGTCTATAACAAAATACAGTGCAGACCTATTTATATAATAAAATACAGGGCAGCTCCATTAACCTGAAATTTGTTTAGGAAGCTGAAAAGTGAAAGAACCTCTGCCAGAAAATATCATGAAGGTAAAAAGTATGATTTTTTATTCAATCTTTTCAGCAGCAAATTAATGCGAGCTCAGTTTTACAAATCTATTAGTACCGAGATGAAATGAAAATAAACAAAAAACCTGCCTCTATTGGAAATCTCTTTTCTACAACTTCATCTGCATTGAAATGTCTAGGAAAAATTTTATTAAAAATCAATTTTTGAAAAAATTCAATCATCCCTAACCATCTGTTGTCTTATTAGAAATTATGTGTGCAACCTGCAGTTATCTGTATTTAAATATGATGATTCAAATCCCTTAACTCTTCAGACTATCAGCAATTCTGTATAATTTTTTACTTCTGCAAATACGAATAAAGCTGTAGGCTGAGCATTCTGCATCATCTCCTTCACTTGGTTTTCTCTGCCCAGGGAGGCAAAGTGACATGAGCAGTTTGCCCTGGTGACAAAGGGGATGAATTTTCCAGCTTGTTGGAGGCTGTCCTCCCAGCACAACTGCTCACACTGCACTGCCAACACCACATCTCAGCACTCACAATTATAGACGGTGTTTAAAAAATCATATATTTAAAAATAATATGTGTTTTCTTGTTTCTGAGTTGAAATCATTCATTTGCTCTGCCTGCACAAGACTTTTTGGTTAACACTCAGTGCTCTGCTACTCAAAACCAGTTTTGGAAATGAGCTCTCAGATGTCTCCCGATAGGGATCCAGGAGCTGGGAGAAACCCAGCACGCTGTGACAGGAGTGCACATGCACAGGAGTCTAGGGAATGGTAACACTGTGTGCAGTGTGTTTTCCAGGCTTTTCCAATCTGGCTTGTGGGTAGGATATTCTGGTCTAACACTTCCCTTCTTGTTCCCTGATAGACAGACTACTGTTTCCTTCCATCCTAATTACAGCCCCACACATCACTCCCTAGTTAGTAACAGCTTACATTTTACATCTCTTCCTTTTAACTTCAGAGTCCATTCAGCTCTCTGCCTACAGTGACTAAGATATCTAGGTCTCCTATAGGTTCCACATTTTGAATGGAAAATAAATTGTGAATATCAAACCTCAAGGCAGCCTTGAATATCTTCTCTACCATTGGTGCTTTTTTGGCTTTACCACACTGCTCACCTCCACTGACCCTCCTCTGTTCCCAGGGTATCTTAGAGATAAGAGTGGTTGTAGCATTCACACCTACTGAAGAATTAAAAATGTGCAGTGTAGATAATTTGTGTGAATGCATGACACAGCCTTTCCAAAGGAAAACCTTTCCCTGCCATCCTAAGAGATGGGGCTCTGTTGTGTTGGTCAGAAATGAGAACATGACAGAGCCAGGAGGAAAGGGCTAATTATGATTCTTCTTTGAGAATTTTTTACCACTGTCCATTTAAGCCTCTTGAATACTTTTTTTGTTTTTTAATCTGGCATTGGCAGATTTTAGAGAGCATCTGGAAATACTTTATATCTCTTGAGAGGAAAATTCTTGCTCAAGGCTTGGGATTTTTTTGCTTGAGATTTAAAAAAATATCATCTATTCATCAGAGGTGCAATACATTTTTGAAGAGAAAGGTTATGTAGACTATCCTATGGCTATAAACTTGAGAGTTCTGCTGAAACTCCTGAAAAAAGGAGTTTGCTTGGAGGGGAATTTATGTGGATCCATCTGTATGGAAATCATGCAAAGCTCACAGAATACAGCTCAAGCCTCCATTCATTGCCTTCCTAGGAAATAAAAATCTCAGGAACTAGATCTTAATTTATTGGAATACTAAGATATTCATTTCTTTCTCCATACAATTACTGGGCATGTCTTTATCCCTGCAACTCTCTTATGTACCTGGAAACTCTTTTTATACATACTTGAGAAAGAGCAGGCACCTCTCTCTCTCCATTCTGGCACTGCAACAACCCTAGTTCCCAACCTACCTCTCCAGTTAATTTGAGGAACTCCTGAAAAGCTTAAAAACTTGGCTTGTGACAGCCCCACTCCACAGGTGGAGTGACACCTGACACCTGGAGCCAGGCTGACTCCTGCAAGAACAGCCCATGGTGGATGTTCAAGAGGTGAGCAGGGACTGCAGGTTGGCAAAACATCCAAGCCATGTCTGGGTCTGGTTATCTGGCCTTGTGAATGCTCCCTTGTACTTTACCAGAATTATGTTTCTTGCAGTACAACATGCATTACCCACAGTTCTACTGGGCAGATAAATGAGTTTATAGTTCTCCAGCTTTCTAGTGGTTGAAAAAGAAATGTAGAAAGTAATTTCTTTCTAATTCAGAAAAAGGAGTTGGGAGGAAATGGTAAAGCTGACCCCAATCCTAATTTCTTTCAGTGTTTCTGGGGAAATAGCACCTTTTATGAAGTTTATTGGGTTATGGAGTTTATTGGGAAAATCCCCAGATGACATTAGAGGAAAATGTATATTGGTCCCTCCAGTGCTTTTTAATTTCTGATAAAGTTTCTCTTTGATTTGTTATACAAGGGAAATGAAAGACATCTGTATTTCATACAGAGATTAAGGATTAGGGAAAGGAAGAGTTTAACCAATCACACTCTTTGTATATCACTTCACTGAATCATCTAATTTTTTACTAATTCTTATATGCCTGGTAAAATAATCCTTCTGAAGTAAGGAAACCTCACTTTCTTATGTAGATAGAGAAACTCTCTTCAGGAGCAGCTAAACTTAGGCAACAGAATTTCCTCTATTACAGAAGAACAATTTCTCTTCATGGACTACCAGGGTAAAATGATTTTAAAGAGTTTTTTAAGGAAATACCTGACCCTGAGAGAGGCAGAGGGAATCTCTATGTATTTCTCTGTGGAACTTTCAAAAAGAATTCTCACTGGGAATGGATCTTCGATATTAAACTGTGGGGAAGCAGAACAAAAGAGAAAGCAAGTAATTTCCCAGATGAGAGGAAGAATCCTACCTCAGGACATTATGGGTGAAAATAATGCAAAATAGAGATTATTATATGGCATTATGAAAAATTTCTTATGAATCATAAAAATTCCATATATTTTTTCATTGATACCTTCAATACCTATAAAATGTAAATAACTTTGACCTTAGGTATTTTGAAACTGAAGAATCATTTTTGCCTATAACAATGAATACCTTTTCAAAAGAGGCCTTGACACAGGCAAAGTGGTCCAGATTAACAATTGTAACTTCAAACCAAACACCATTACACCACCATTCCCTTCTATTGATCATGATTTATCTCCTCTTTCCAGGAACATAGAAATCACCCAGTCTGGGGCTAACAAGGAAAGCTGCTGCTGTTTTAAATGTCAATAGGATTTCAACAACTCCTTAAAATTATTCCAGGAAAACCTGAAATCTGGACTGCTGATGGTGTTTTTGCAAAATCCTTTTGCTGAGGTTAAAGGATGAGGCAGTGCAGAGCTGTAATACCAATTCTGAGCATCCAGTTCTGCAGCTGGTTCCTACTGGCACGTTTATTTTGGTACCTGGTTTTGTGGTATTTTTATGACAGTATTGGATTGTCAGCAGGGGCAATGGGAGCACAGTCTGAGCAGGCTGGCTGCTGCTGATCCTATATTTTTTTTTTCTGGAAGAGCTGCATATGGCTCTGTGTGACCACACTGATTACATCTAAGTGGGTTGATTTTAGGTACTGGCTGTTGTCAGCTGGAATTGAATAAACACCTCTGTGAGATATTCTTTTGTGTATTCATGCCCGCTTATTCAATTTGTTTATTCATACAGAGCTGGGTTGTAATTGCTTTTGCCCTCATGATAGGGAACCTTCCACCATTATCCTTATGGATAATTTTAACTTATTATGCAGTCCTTTTCCCCAGGTGTCTTCTTAGTCCTTGTGGGAGAAATGGAAATGGAAATTTGGTTTCAAATGTGAATAAACTCAGAGAAAAAAAATCAGTCAAGACAAAAAATAAAGCTTAGGTTGTTCTCAAACAAATCTCTAAATATTTAGTAAACTATCTTATGTGACACCTATGAACATATATTACACAATTTTTATACCTCATTCTTCAAAAGAAAAACAACAGTATTACATGGAATTTTGAGTATTTATTTAATTTTCCAAGACACATTTCTAGCAACTTTAGTAATAGCTGGTGATTTGTTGATATGATATTTTTGTAGCAAAATTTTTTTACTTAAGCCCTTACAGAAAGCAGATACATGGAGTCAGAAAATAAAAGCACCAAATATTTTGCAGTCATGGATTTCCTATATGTCTACCTCTATGACCCTCATTCTTCCTGAGGATCTTATGCCTTTCTAGAGAAAATTATTTCCCAAATGATATGCAGGTGCATCAATCCAGAGCCATTTCTTGAAGAATAACATTTCTCTGAGGAAGATGGTATGCAAATAAAGCTCCAAAAATTAGTACAAGACGTTCTGCTTAGAATTTAAATTGCCTTTATTAATTATTGTTTTATTTATTATAAATTTATTAAATATAATTATAATAATAGATAAATTTCCCACAATTATTCCCAGTCAGATTTCTTCACATCATGTTTACGAGTAACTGTATAACAGAGCAGTTAATATCTTCTATTTTTTATTACTATATTTTTGTATTTGTAACTATCTGCTTTTCTGTGTTTGATACTTTTCTGAAGGAACTTGAGAGGGAGGAAAAAATAACAGAAAGGGAGGGATGGCAGATAATAAAGTGGCAGCTTAGCAGTTGCCTGGAGACTGCATGTGAATCTCATTTCTTTGAGAAGGGATTGAGTGTAATTCTCCCTTTACTTCTCAGTTGTCTACTGCATCATCCCAATGTTACATGTGAAGAACATACCTATGTTCCATGGACTTGTTGAAGAAAAAGAATTAATCTGCAGCAGCATTCTTGGAAATCCTCATCTGTTGTGAGCAGAGTTTATTCCATGTATCCCTTTGCTGTCTTCAGGTTGCTTCAATTTTTTATCTTTGGGTTTATTAGTTGTAGACATGACCAGAACTGAAACAATGCTGAGGAACATTTCAAGTTCAACTGAGTTGTACCTGGTGAATTTAAGTCCTCTCTAAATTATCCAAGAGCAGAGCAAGCATTTTCTGGATCATGACTGTGAGGAGCAGTAACAAAACTTTGTCTTACACTATTTTTTGGCAGCTGAAAGTCTTTTTTTCCCACTCCCCACATCCAATCATTGTGTTAATGATACATGTAGCACCAAATCCCTAAATTTAGGCAGTATTAAGGTGGAAGCTGAAGCTGTCTGTGTGGTCCACAGAGGTCTCTGGAAAGCACATCAGGCTACCTAATTTGACAGGAGTTAGGTCTCTAATTTGGGTGCCCCAATTCCTGTGTGGAAGCACTCACTTCTCTCTGCTGACTGTAGAGGGAACCTGGGCACCAAAGGTTGGTGCTTGCAGAGGTTCTGTTCTCCATTGTCTGCAAGCTTTCCATTCAGGAATGGCAATTAAATCCTACGATGTGTGTTCATCTCCTCTCTATTCTAAAGTCTGCAGCAATTAGATCTTCCCTGTACCTTTTCCTTTCCTTTTACTTTGGAGGTAGAATTTGCATTGTGCACAAACCTCGCCCACATATGGGCTCATAATTTGCAACAGTTAATATGAAACATTCATATTTGAAGTTAACTATTAAGTTTATGTTTTAATACTAGAAATTTGTATACCTCCTCTGTCAGCAAGGTTGTTTGGAAGGGTTAGCCCTTTCTATATGTAATAGCAAAAATATTTTTTTTCTTAATTTATATTTTCAATAGACGTATGCAGAGTAAAATTCTGTAAAAATAAAATTAAAATAAAATTAATAAAAGTTTAATAATATTTAAAAAGATTACATTGATATTCTTTATTTAGTGTTACAACTACAAAATCTTTCCATTATATGTATAGGTCATTAATAGGACTATGGTGAAGAACAAAACAGTAATTTTTCCCTTTACTACTGATTTGGGATTTATTGGCTGCATGTGAATGTGGATTTGCCAGGACTTTTTCTATAGTAATTTTTTTTTCAATTTACACATATTCCTTTCTATCTTGCACTTTGTGTACACAACACTTCATGGAAATGGCTAATTCTGAGTTTCATTGCCCCAGATTTTGTTAGATTCGTGCCTTCAGGACAGCTCTTCCCAGCTTATTTTCTTTGGTTTCAGCAGTATTTTCCAGGTCAAAGTCAGCTTGCTTTGCTCATTCCTTGAGCCAGCCAGAGTCTGTGAAACATCAGTGGTGTTCCTCTGAGCTAGAGCTAACAAACCCCACGTCCCAGCAGGATTTATTTGATCTGAGGAATTTTGCTTCCCACTAAAGCAGTCACAGTCTTTCACGAGTCAGCAGGAGGGAACCAGGAAAAGAATAAGCCTGTGAACCTCAGGACACTTTTGCTGAAGGTTGTGCAGCAACACATGGGCTGATGTAGTGTGTTTGCCCCTGCTCAGCCGTGTGGAGAGAGAGGAAAATCCATCCAGACACAGTCCTGAGCAACTGGCTGTAGGTGGCCCTGCTTGAGTGGGGAGGTTGGCCTTCAAAGTCCCTGCCAACCCCAGCCCATTCTGGGGTTCTGTGAATTTCATGCCACTGCATAGCATGAAAATCCATTTTCTTGATAGGTCAAGTGTAATAGTAACAAAAAAAGGTGGCTTAATTATTTTCTAGGGAAGTTAATTATGCCTGATGTCTATATCTTGACCTTTGCTTTGAGCTACAGCAGTTTGTACCTGAGGCAAGAGGAAATTTACATTTAGCAGCAGGAAT
Organism: Cyanistes caeruleus; assembly: GCF_971803275.1. NCBI lineage: Eukaryota > Metazoa > Chordata > Aves > Passeriformes > Paridae > Cyanistes > Cyanistes caeruleus. The sequence goes on from NC_141702.1 coordinate 11,651,405, forward strand.
AGGAGCCTCATATAAAATGGAAAAATAAGTTTTAATAAAAATTCAAATAATTAAGATCACAAACTTGTTTGCCTTTGCTGAGATTAGTACTTTCATAATTGCTAAAGAGCCATCTGAGAAACCTCTGGGATCCCAGTTATCTCTAGATAACTGATGGAACATAAACTGATTTGAATGAAAACTGTCATATCCAATTTACTGGACATGGCAAATGTACAATGTAACACAACAGAAAAACATTTGAAGGCTCTGACAGATATTTACCTAAAAGAGTCACTTTACATGAAGTTTCTTGTAATGGCAAGAATTTGGCCTTCCTCTCATACAATCTTGCCAATCTATTTGTTTCAAAGCACAGTTCTAAATGGACCTGGATGTGACATCTTTGATGTGTAGAGCAAAAAGCTCTCTCAGGCACCAAGAACAAGATATTTTGAATTTTAGGTAGCCACACAGAATGGTTTTAATGAAGGGCAGGTGAAATGAAGGGGTAAGAAAGACTTGTGCAACTTTTCTGCAGATTAAAGAGAGCAGCTGATGGGAAAGGAATTAAGAAATGAGAAAACTGTCCAGGGAAGTGGAGGGGTTGAATGAGCAGTGGCCTACAGTGGGTTATACAGGTGTATGGTCGTCTTCCTGCCACATGCAGAACACTTTGGGTGGGATTCAGACATAGATTCCAACAGTTAAATGCAGGGGTTGAGATCACAGAATCACAGAAAGAATATATCACATTGGAAGGGATTCACAAGGATCACTGAGTCCAGCTCCTGGCCCTCCACAGGACCATCTCTTACAGTCACACCATGTGCCCAAACTCTTCTTGAGCTCTGTCAGACTGGCGCTGTGACCACTTCCCTGGACCCTGTTCCTGTGCCCAACCATCTCCTGGAGGAAGAACCTTTCCACATATCCAACCTAAACCTCTCCTGACACAGCTCCAGCCCATTGCCTTGGGTCCTGTCACTGTTTCACATGTAAATTTCTCATTCACCTGGCAGAATTCAATCTTTACTGTATCTCCAGACTTCACCAGTGTGTTCACAGATGCTTCTGTTCAGCTCCAAAACTGGAACTGAACTCTTGCCCTTTGTGTGTGGGATCAGGTGTCCCCAGTGCTGGCAGAGGGCAGCTGCATTGTGGTGGTGCTAAGCCCTGTCCTTTTGCATCAGGCATCTGCTGGTCATTTCTGCAGGAGCTGCATGTGTAACCTGACATGGGGAGCACAGTCCTGTCTGCAAGAGTCAATGGCAGCATCCTGTGAAGAGCTGACTGTCACAGCTTCTCTGTTTCTGTCAATCTCATCTTTCCAAAGTGAAGCAGGAGTTGAGGAAGGACCAAATCATATGCACCAGTAATGACCAAGACCATGCAGAGGGGACTTTGGGATTAAATTGTGTGAACAAACATATTAATTAATTAATTCCACACTTTTTATCCAATTCTTGAGAGGCTTCACCACCTCGCTCTGAACTCACTCAGTAAAATAGTTTTACTAATTTTGTTTTCTAAAACAGAGTGAAGGCCACTTTACTTATTACAGCATGGAAGAAATCTAATACAACTTTGATTGATTTCTTCATCTTCTTCCTTTGGGCTGCTGACTGTGGCTGTACCAAGGAAGGGAGGGTCCATGAGACTTACTGCTCCGTTTGAGGTCATGACTGGAGCAAGGCACCTGCCCCATTGATGTGTTTGTTCCTTGGTGGGTTTCTTTATGCTAGCATCTTGAACCTCACTTGGTGCCACATTATTGGCACAGCTCTTAAGCAGGTTGCTATTAAAAGGATGGAGGATTATTTATTTGCCTTTTTTTTTTTTTAATGACCACTGTGTTATAGCTCATCAATTCCCAAAATCTGCTCACAGACATCAAAATGCAAAGTAATGCACTTGTAAGACATAATTCTCCTTCCACTGTTACTGAATCTAAAGATTTTATTTCCTCTTTTGGAAAAGATTTGGGACAACCAAAATATTAAGTCCTCATACTATAATCATAGAAAAAAAGTAATATTACAGTTTAAAGTCTGAATGTGAAGATTAGTTCATCTGATACTGAGAGGAATATTTTTCTGTATGTTATTAAATATTTGAATGTGTGGAAGCATGTGTTTCAATATGTGGTTAATTGGGTAGAAAAAATGCCTAGTAGCAAACAGTCATAACTTCTTGTAGTTTTCACTCACTGTGCTTGGATGATGCCCAAACTGATGCACAGCTCTGTATGAGCAGTGGTTGGAAATCCATAGAAATGCCAAAGACCTTATATCTACCAGCCTTTGGGGCAGTTCCTGCAAGGAGATCTGGATAGCAACTCATTCCATCTTTAGGGAAAGCTGAGGACAATCTGTGTGAGAGCTGTTAAAGAAAATTCTTTCTTTTTTTTCTTGTGCCCCAGTTTCTCATTAAGGTTTTTGCAGGGGGGGAATCTCCTTTTTCTGCCCTCAAAGATTAAAATTTACTTTCTGAAGTGTTACCACTTCAGAGAGGTTATAGTTGTCACTGTTGACCTCTCCAGGGGTTAATTCCAGGTGAAGTAACTCGTGCCATGACCAGCCCTGGTGCTGTACAGAAAGGGCACGGGGTGGCAGCTTCACCACCCCTGCCTGGACAGGGCCTGAGCTCAACTGCACAGAGGTATCACTTCAGAAATAACCTAATTCAATGCTCATCTCATTTTTAATTTGTAAAATAAAAAATACTGGTGTTCTTTTTCTTTTCTGGAAAAGATTATCTGGAAAAGACCTGTAATTTGGTGGAACATTTTCAACTGTCTTTGCACAAGCTCTCATGACATCAGGCCTGAATTATTTCCAGTACTATCTTTGTAGTGCCTTCTGAGCAACCAGATTTACTAAACTGCTGTATTTTTAGGTGCATAATAGCAGGTTACCAGTGATTCAACATCTCTGTGAATTACGTAAGTAAGGATAACACAAATTAATCCCTAAACCCCATCTCACTGCCCACCTGTTTCTGGTCTTTCACAGTGTATCCTTTTCCTCAGAAATCCTTGTTCTTTGGTAGTGTTATGTACAAAGTTTGACCTGACTACATCTCTAATTAATCCTGCCTGGTCTCAGGTGCTGACTTTGTGCTGACCTGATGATATGAACCAGGTGAGGACTAATAAATATTCCATTCTTATATTTTTAAAGCAGCATATATTAGGTAGTGCGGATTGCACACAGAATGACATAACAGTATGGCTGTCTATCAATGGAAAAAAAACTTATGGTCTAATGAAAAATTAAAAATAGAATCAATACAACAACATTTATTTATCCTTGCTTTTCTTGTCTTTTATATAAAAAGTATTTCTAAACCTATTACGGAATTTAAATATCAAAGGAAGAACACAAAATAAGGGAGAAATGAAGATGTAAAGAAGAGGGAAGAATGTTTTTTTGAGAAGAGAGCTAACAAATCAATGAACCTGTGGGATAAAGAAGGTACCTTCAAATGTCATGTGCTGCACTGACCTGTTTGAAAGATGAATTGCAGCACAGAGAGCATTCTGACACAGGGCATGTAACAATATGCCAGTGCAAGAAAGGTTGCAGAAATGTCACCTGTCAACAACTCACACTACACACCTTTATTACTGTAGTCATCCTGACTATCATGACTTTTCTGCATGCAAAGTTAGCCACTGTGAGGACAACACAGACTTAACATGTGTGTTCTGGTTAATATTCACCTCTGAAAACATTATTCTAACACCACAAATACAGTGACAAAATTGCACAACAAATGATCATGAAGTGTCTGAGCAAATTTAGGGAGCGTGATATGGCAGTAAAAATCATGGTTTTGTTCAGGTATTCTTCAAAATCTAAGAAAACTATCAGTTCAGGCAGCTGGCTCCACTGAAAGCATCTCTTTATTTTATTTTAAAAATGTTTTGATAATCTTAGCATTGCATGGCATTTCAAGCTGGGAACATTTCACCTGAGTGAAGCTGGAGCTTGTTCAGGTGTGACAGCCTGAGGAAAGGGGACAGGTAACCCCCTACTCTAGCCAGGTTGCCTTGGGGCAGGTATCATGTGTGGTACACACAGCTCCAGGAACACATTTACACAGGTATCATCTGGTCACCAACACAATCACAAAGTTATTTTAAGAAATGATTTAAGTTTCACCAGGAAATATCAGAAATCTCATTGGGAAGCTGGTGCCAACTTTCCCAGTTAACTTTTCCATGTAGCTGAAGCAGAAAGTCAATAATAATCAGTTTATAGAAAAAAACCCTGACAGTTAAACATGTTGACAATTTTTACTTATCTGTGTAATGATCGTGGGACCTGTTGGGGATTTTTGTGAACAGACAAGCCTCTCTGGTTGAAAGTGAAGGGCATAAGAGTTTTCTGGTTACTTTACCCTCCTTTTCATTTGTCATCTTTTCAAATCTTGTGGTAGATGTAGTCTGGGAAAAAAGAAAAGTGAAGGTGTTGGCATCCTCCTGCCAGTAATCCCTCAGGCAGCAGGAGTATGAGCAGCTGTGTGGGGAGATTCCAGGAGAATGTTCCTTCAGACGAGGGGCATGGAGTGAACTGATGGCAGCTATGCTCCATGGAAAGCAGAGGCTCTTTCTTTAAAGAAAGCACTTCTTTACAGGTGATGGTTTTACAACAGCCAAGCATTTTATTTCTCTACTTTATACTGAATACCCACCGAGGGAAATGTGAGGTGCCCCACACTCAGGGAAGCAAAGATTTAGTTTCAATAAGCATTGTTCAAGTGAGAGGCATGGCTGTAAAGCCAGAGAAGAGTGGATTCCATCTGTCTGCCTTGGGGGCTGGGCCCTGTGAGCCCAGGAAGAGCTGCCCCACCCCAGACCCTCGTGGGATGGCAGCCCAGGGGTTCTGATGGGGTTTGAGACCCTGGGGTTTCTCCCTTGCTATGTCCCTGTTAGTCCCAGACCTTGAACTCCACCTTGGTTCTGCCCCTCAAAACCCATCACCCTGCCTCTGTTTGGCTCCCTCTGTCTCAGGATCTAGGCTGAGTTTGTTCCTGTGCTGAATAAATGGTTTCCTGAGCAGAAGCCTGTCTCTTTGGAGTCCCATGTTGGTCACTGTAGCTTCCCTGGACATGATCCTGCAGCCCCGGAATGCAGCAGGGAAAGGGAGTAAATACACTCTATCCTGTTCCACTCATGGATGAAAAGTGGCAAGTAACCAAGTAGAAGCAAATTGCCTTCACAGCTCAGTAGCCTTTTCTGCCTTGTTTGAAGTTTCTCCCATGCTTCTGCAGGTAATGATGAAAAATTCAGCTTCATGATACCAGGTGTGGGGAGCACCCACAACTATTATGTGGGAAGATGCACAAAATTTGAATAAAGAGACAAAGATTTCCTGGCCAATTGAAGACATGCAGACAAGATGTCTGAAAAGGCCAGCATCTTTCCTCTTTGCCCACAGTAGTTTTTAATCTGCCACCAATTCACTCTCTCAGCCAGCTGTTTATGATATTCTTTAGACCCCTGTCTGAGGTAAAACTCCTGAAAAGTAATAAAGTGGAGAGTGTCAATGTCTTTAGGGACCATGGTGTTATTACTTACAGAGCTGCATAAGCTGGCAAGGAGAGCTTTGCACTGCAGGAACCTCTGCAGAACGCTTTAGGTACAGCCATGAGCATAAATCACACAACCTCAAGAATACTCCTGGGAAGCATAAGTCAGAAAATAGGTGACAGTATATGTAAGAGTAGTTTCAGTGAGTTCCTTCTTGCTTTCAAGGGGTAATGCTTTACTTGTGTAGCAGAAAAATCTCTAAATAACAATCCCAGTCAAGTGTACTAAATTGCACTTGTCCAGCCTATTCTTGCTTTCTGCCTTAGGGTTCTGTTCCTGGCAAGATGTAACAGGGGTAGAACAAAGATCCAGGTAATACAATTGGACGTGTAAGCAGCATGGTTGCTTCCTTGTGCAGGCAAAGCAGCAGAGGGATTAGGAGATTTCATTCTGACATGCTAAAGCTGTCTCAGGAGAGGAAAGTAGCCACACATCTGCTGAAAAAAATCCACAAAATATTTTACCTTCTTTTTTTTCCCTCTCTGAATCTCAGAAAAAACAAGCTTACTTTGAGATGGAAGTTGCACCTTTGAATAAAGAACAATACCCCAAAATATTCTTGTCTTTCCATTTTCATTTAGCTAGAACAAAACCAGATCTTTGTTCATTCTTGCTGTTAATTTCCACCCTTTCCATCTCCACCTAACTCTGCTTAAACTTTACTTCTTAATTTAAAATAGAAATTCTTTTCAGAATGTGACAGCAAGAAAAGTTATCTGTTGTGTTAAAACCTTTGTTTCTTAGGATTCATTGACAACCAGGTTCTGGAAGCTTTTATTCACTGCCAGCTAACCCTGTATGTGTTATTTACAGTGTGTTAATTTGTCAGTTCTTGGGCAGAACACACAGTTATCAGGCTTGTGAAAAAGAATTATCTTAAAAACCAAAGAGTTAGAAGGTATTTTTCTTTCAGAACCCACCTCCTAATCTGATCTGTGAATTAACAAGGTTTTGAGGCTATGCAATTGAAATCTTTGCTAGTGAGGACAAAAAGAAAGAAGGCCATATACTGTAAGCTTTTAAAGCACCAACTTTCCCCAAATTCAGTAGAAATTGGTACATTTAACATATTTTTGTGTTTCTGTAGGTATGGAACTTGTGTCCCACAGGGCCAGGGCTGGTTTGGAACTGAAGATGAGCAAGTTTGTTTGATGAAGGGGGACAGCTTGGGTTTTAATATAAGACCTGGGTTTTAATATGAGAGGAATTTGAACTTCCTGTGACTCATGTTTCCATGTACAATTTTCAAGCATTGACTAACTTCAACCCAAAATCTTTAAGGCAAAAACAAAAAACCAAAATATAATCTTTGGTCAGACATGCAGTTTGGTAATCCACCAGTCACTGTATTCCCACAAAGACTGGATAACACTATAAGGAGTAGGTACAGCACCTCATCAAACTTGGTGCCACTAAAAACTTAACAACAAGAGGAAAAAGTCAAATTATATTCTATTTAATTTTATCAGAATAAAAAAATATAAACAATCTCCAAAGGATTGTTCTATAAGAACAGACATGCTTTTATGACAGTGCATAACATGAATGTGTGAACTTAGTGAAGTACCCTGTATTGACAGAATATTCTAATAATTATGAAGAGTAGCACTTTGTATAAAGATCAAGTAATAACTAAGAGAGAAGCCTCTGAAACAGCTGCACACTATTTCAGCTACTACTGGGTACTAATATTACAGCCTGGGTGCTACCCTGGTCTTTCAAACCTGGAGGACGATAAAGAGGTACTGGAAGCCCAGGGCTGCAAACAGATGAAGGTTTGCTAAGAACTCATTTACTTTTAAACATGATGCTGCAAACTTTGACAATCTTTGAAAGAAAAGGAGAGCATGAGACAGGTGCAGCCTGCAGAGTAAGGAAAAGACAGGAAACACACAGAACAGAAATTTATATATTGAATAAGTTTTCCCAAGAATTGCTGAGAACAGAGCAGGGGTCTGTCTCTTAGCCTTTGCACTTCATTTTTTTTTTTTTTTGTGAAGATATTTGGCTATCCAATCTTCAATACTGAAACTGCAGTGCTATGTCATACTTCCAAGTACCTACACTCAAACTAATTTTAAGGGCTTGAATCCTAACTTCCCTGAGTAGTTAAGTTATTGGTAGTCATTGTACAGAAAAACTCCAAGCCTACTGAAAATCAGTACCCATCTTGTTATTTGACCATTTACAAATTTATCTGGGCAATATTGGGTTTTCAGGCAACATTTGGCCCAGTCTGGGTGGAAGCTGAAGGCTGAAGGCAGGGATTTATCCACTGAGGCAGCAAAGGGTAGAGAGGAAGGAAAGTGATCTTGGATGGCCACTGGTGTTTGGATACATGATCACCTGCTGGGTTTCCACAGCATTACATTTGTTTCTTGCTGTCCACCCCAGAGGAGCAGAGCACCTGCCAATCCACACGAGAGAGCTGCTGCTTGCCAGGACCCTCACCACGTCACCTTGCTTTGCTTAAAGCTCCTGGCATTCCTCTACCTGTCTGACTCCTTTCTTCTGGGAGAAGGCTGGAGGCCTGGGATGTCTATTTAGAAAGTGCTGCTAATGTTTGTGAACTCATCTGGATATTACTGACCAGGACTATCATAGTCTCAAGGGCTATTGCCAGAGACAGTTAAGGGAACCTAAATTACTTCCTCAAAGCAAGAACTTTCCCCCAAATTGCATGACATATTAACTCAAATTTAAGCTTTTTTAATGGAGAAAGGAACACCAGAGGGTTTGTGGGAAATATATTAATTTTTCTGATCAGAAAGCAAAGAATGGCTCAGGAGAAACCTTGTGAAAGGAAAAAAGAAATTTCATGAGAGTGTTTTCCTTTATTCTCATAGAGCTCCATGTTTGGTACTGGGGGAAACCACCACTCTCTCTGATTTGTTTCTTACAGTTGCCACATATGTGAAAAAAGACGATGGCAGACATCTGAGGCGAGAAGAACACAGTCCCTATAATTAGTATTTGTGAAAGCATCACTCTGGTGTCCTTGATAAAGGGACTTCTGTCCTGGCCATATATTAGCATCTAAAACCTCACAGAGCTAACAACTCATTTGCTACTACAGTTTAAGACAAAAAAAAAAATAATATTATTTTTGCAACTCAAAGATTAGCTGATGACTATTGGAGTCTTTCTACACATTTTAGCAGAATTAGTGTTTTTTGATTGATGCTCATTCTGAATGCAGACAAATGATCTGGCAGAGAGCAAAATTATCCAGTGACCTAATGTCCTGTCACTGATACACAAATAATTATATGAGCACTGATCCACGTAACATCCGTTATGAGAATTTGAATGCCCATCTGTTCAGTCCAGATTAATTGTGACATGATAGCTCCACATTATGAAACTGTTATTTTCTTAAGCCTTCCATGAAAAGCAACCCCCCCTTTCAATCCCTCCCCCAATTCCAAATGAATAAAACCCTCAAATCCAAACCAAAAAAATGACCAGTTAAAAACAAACAACCAAAAACCAACAAAAATCAAAAAGGCAGGTCTATAAATTCAAATATTCTCTTTATGCCAGACAAAGCAGCCAGGACCCAAGGGAATAAGTCATGGCATGAAACCTGCTGAGAAGTTAGAAAGAAGATATTATTCTTCAACCAACCTTTTGATTCTAAGTAAGGTTTAGAGCAATACTGAAAGGTTCAATTCATCTTGTTTAACATTAGATATTAACAATATGGATGCCTGTATCTGATCTAATCACTATTTGAGGGAACAATTCCTTTGACCTATTTTGGATGTCTACTTAAAGACAAAACATATTTGTATCCAAATTTATCTATTTCTCTAAGAGACCCTAAGAGACCTTAGTGGCTGAGGTCTGTTATGGATCTGCTATGGATGCTATACTGCAGATGTCTACATTTGGTGAGAAAAATTGCACCCTCAACTAATTTGTGGGTAAATTGATTAATTTTGCATGTCATATCTACTTTAACTGCATTTTCTCTTTGTTTACACAATTTTTCTAATATTTTGATTCTTTTATATTTTGTATAATACTGTATATATTTTATATTTTCACAATTTCTCACTAATCTACTAAATGTTTTTTTCCTGTTTGGTCTAGTCATTCTATTTTAAGAACTCCATCCATGATTATATTACGGTGCCAGGCATTATGGATGTAATGATTCTCATTTGTCTTGCATAATAAACATGTACAGTGTCAAAAGATGAGCATTGATCTAGGTTGTCTTTGTAATTAACCAAAAGAGGAAAGCAATTCTCTGCATAACTAAGCCTTTCTGCAGTTCTTGTAGCCCCTTTAAATACCTGTCTTAGTAGGAGCTGAGCCATTCTCTTAAAGTACATTTACTTCCCATGCAGCTCAGACACAGAGATTTACATTAGTGACATCTAAATTATATCCAGCAAATCCCACCCAATTCATCCCTGGGAAAAGTTGTTTCAAGTTGCAAAGAATGTTCAGTTTTCCTTCTCTTCAAAATAATTTGAACTAGACTAAAAAACAAACGCAGTGTGCTAGGGAAAGCACAACAGAGCTGCATTGACACCAGAACTGAAAAAAGAAGTTGGCTCAAAATAGCCTAAAGCACATCATTTCCTGCACACTTACACAGATTTTCATGGTGTAGTCAGATTCATCACTCTATTCACAAAATAATTCCATTTTCTGAAATGTGATATAATTTTGAAAATAGCTGGAAATCTTAGCACATAGCTTGTTTTTAGCCAAAAATACTGGAACAGATCTCAGTTTGACTTTCATAGTTTGTGTAGAACATATGGTCCCATGACGTTGCCTGTCATGTTGCCTCTGCTTTTCCTTTAGACATCTATATTCTTTGACAAGGGGAAATAACAGCAAATCTATATCCAAAATTAGATTATTTCACAGATAAGGACCTGCATGCTAGCATATTTTTTCCACAATCAGGCACTAGAAAGACAGGTTATGGGCATATTTTTTTAAAATCTTGAGTATCGGAAACCTTAGTATTGCTGCAGTGTTAGAAGATAAACGTGTACTTCCTTTTAAGTGTAACTTATCATCTTTGTGCTCTGTGATATGATGTAGCTACACTTTTTTTTTTTTGGTCTGTGATCTCCTTTTTTTCTGAATATTTTCAGATATTTTTGTTAGAGAAACAATGAGCATTTATAGATAATAAGTATTTTTGAATTAGTGAGGGTGTTTCTTAACAACCATCAAGATTAGCTGTCTACTATTTTAAATTGTTTACAATAAGGTTAACCAATTGTTGATAAAAGAGATTAAACTGGGAAAATTAAAGTAGGTATGGTATTTTTTCATGTTATTTTCTGAAAAAAAACCTATGCTAAACAAAGGAGATAATGATGTTAATTTTTTCCAATGTTTATTAATCCATCAAATATAAACCAACCTACTCACGATTGACAAAAAATGTTGTCATGTTCTTTCTTAACAAATTTCTACTGTCATAATTTACAATTGTAGAAAACCATTGTACTTAATTTCTTACAGAAATTAAGATTTACATTAAATAGTAGTTCCTTATCTGTCTTTGAATTATTCAATTTACATATAGATAGAGCGCAACACTTCAGCAGGAAATCTGATTGTGGAACACAAATGAAAACAGCTATGTTAGAAAACTAAATAAGAAGTAGAAAAGGCAAGCAGTTTGTGTTTTCATATTTAAACCAAAAAAATGTGAGAATGTAAGAACTTTTTTTAAAAGAATGAAAAGGAATGATGAAAAGGAATACTAAAAATTAACAACACGATTTTTTTTAAAATCACTCCTTATTGATATCTCCTGGAAAAGGAAGGAAGTGCCTCTGTCAAAACAAAGTGTAGTTTAAGTCACAATATCATTTAGTCTTGAAATTTATATTTAAATCATGTAAACAAAATTACTGATTAGAAGATTTTCATTCAAAGCAAAGTTTATGAGGAAAATGTTCATTCCAGTAAATTCCACAGACTATGTATGTAGGGTGAAAAACAACTTAATTGATAATAAAATCCAGCAATATCTTTTCAGATATACAAACAGTGTACTGTAACTATTAAATCAAAAATATCTGTAAGTAAAAAGCAGTATAAGAAATGTAATAGTTGCTATAATTAAATTTTGACGTTTCCAATAAAAATGGTGAATTTTTATTGTGATCGTAATCTCAGCCAACTTGAAAAATTAGGCTATTAAACTTTTGTGGAATAGCCTGCAGTCATCTTGTGTCTTGAGCTGATTATTTTTATTATACTGTGCAGTTTGTCACTACATGCAAGGCTGAAATGATCATACAGAGGGGCATAAAGGTCAAAAGAAAAATACTGCCTTTCACAGTTGCCTTTCTATATGGCTTTGGAATGGGTCTGTCAGCTCCTCACAAGATATCAGATCAGTGAGGCAGCAATGCAAGCTTTATGTTTACTTAGTTTAGATGAAATAACTTTCATTAAAAAAAATATTGAACTCCAAAAGTAAGAACTATATTTTGGTTTCAATTAAATGTGTAACTAAAGAAATACTAACAAAAAAATAAAAAGCATATTTTACCTAAGTTAGGTCTGCTTCGCTCAGTCATAGTTCAAACCAGATTCATTTTACTATTTTTTACTTTCAAAAGAATTTCAACAATTGTTTTTCAATCAATATTTAAGATAATACCTCCCTTTCAAAGCAATATTTGTGGTTTTGTGATGGCATGAATAGCTTAGCAGAATTGGACAAATTCAATTATTACTTCTGAATGATTTACTAATATTACTTCCTTCTGTGTGTAGGTGTTTATGAGTTAATGGAGAGATAAAATGCAATATAAAATAAAATCATATAATGGAAACCTAATGCACCAAATCTCAATCAAAGGAATGAGAATGACAATAGTAAAAGAGAGATATTTTAAAATATCCCTATCTACTCAGAAATTGATCAAAGAAAGTATTTCACAAGCTGTTTTTGTGATGGAAACGACACAGTTATCTATAGTGTTAAGCAGCTCATTGCTTCCTTTAGGTAATATTGTTATACATTTCATATCAATTTTTATGTTTTAAATGTGTCAGATTTTCTTCATCTCATGAAGCTAGGTAAACAAAACCCTACTCTTTGTCATTGTTCTTTCAAAATGCAGGATTTTTGCCAGGAAACCCAAAACTATATGTGTAAAACTGTCTTCTAGACCCTTCTAGAAAACTCTTTACCTACTGAAGTTGTTTGTGAATACTTCATCTGTCACATCATGTGGGGCAAGAGATGTCATCTTTACTCACTAACATCCTGGGGAAAATATATAGGAGGTCTGTAGTCCTTAAATATCGTACACTGTAGAACCTATCACAGTATATCAACCACTGAGATCATTCTGCAAAAGACAAATTGTACTAATTTTTTTATTTGAATCTACCAAGTGATAACAACTCAGATCATCTCCTTGAGTTATATTGTTTACAAGGCTATCAAGCTGCAATCCAATCACTGTTTGTTTTCTATACCTTTCGGGTTGACAAGAGCAAAGTGCTTAAATCAGGAGATAAAAACGATAGTGTTTGGTATTGCTGATCACAGCTTTTCCTATCAAATGCATTTCAGGCAGACAAATCCAGTTTTCCCAGATCCCTATACATAGCAGGAGAAGGTAGAAAAGAGGGAGCAAGACACCAACTGAAGAACAGCAGTTTAGGGACCACCTAGAGAAGTTGTTTGTGTTGGAATCTATAGGGCTGTAGGGGATTTCCCAAAACCTGCTGGGAACACTGACTGCCATAAGTGAGATACCTTTGATTATGATCTCTGCAAAATATTTGAGATTAATTGAAGTCCCTTGAGGGCTGTGACATGAACAAAGGAAGACTGTGCTTTAGTTGGGCTTTTGACATTTGACACCCTCCTCCTTCCTGTGTTCACTTTTGGAAGCTGAGAAACTTGCTGGATTGATAGATGGGTTAAAAATTGTCTAAACAACTGGACAAAAAAGATATGAATCCATGACTTGACGTCTCTTTGGAAGCTGCTGACAAGAGGAGCACCCCAAAGATTTTTACTGAGGTTGATATTTTCAATAGCTTCATGAACGGTCTGTATGATGAGATAGTTACTGAGGGTGAATTTCACAGCAGAGAGTAGAGCTTAAATTCAGAGATTGCTTGAAAAACCTCAGGAATGGATTCAAGATGAAAGACTGTGAAGTTTTTCACATATGGGGAATAGCTGGACTCATTGAAAACTGAGATGGGAAGGTAGCATCAGGCTGAAAAGCACCTGAGGATACAATGGAGTTACTATGAAGTAAAACATGAGCCTAAAGTGTGCTTTCACCACAAAACAGGTCAAACAACATATTGGGATTTAGTAGGGAGATTGCAACAGGTAAGCCAGAGAAGATACTCTGTTACATGGTATGAAATCATAGCTAGAAATCTATGTCCACTTCCTGGTCACCACAGTTCAGGAGAGTCTGGGAGGAAAAGGGAGGAGTCCAGTATGTGAGGTTCACCTGATAGAAGTCCAGTGAAACATGACCTACCTAGGCTGGGGGAGCTGCCCAGGTCAGGTCAGGTGAAGATGAGGTGAAGGGGAGAACAATTACCAGCCAGCAGTGAACTGACAGGTATTTGCTTCTTGGTAGTGGCACATCACACAGCACCCACTGAATCTGGTTAGCCTAAAATACGCGAACTCCTGAACCTGCCACTGGATCCCTTCACGTAAAAATGTGTCAGTGAGTATTCCAGCTGTTCCAGTTTCCTTACTTGGAGAGAAAGTGATTGGTCTCTTGTGAAGAGTTAGCATTAAATCAAAATTTTAAGTGAAAATATGATATGCATTGAAGCAATGATAGTAATTTCACAATGAGAGTAAAAAAACATTTATACATATTCTCAAAAGACATATATTTGATTTGAAATCTTTATAATTCAATACTTCTTTTTAAAGAAATGCTCTAGTTGAATTAGGAGCATCAGGTCAAATTCAGAGATTGGACAACTGAAGTCTATGATTTTTTTTTTCCTATAGTCATGTTAAATGATGACTGTCATTCCAGCTGTCCCAGAAATGGAAAATTGATTCAACTTAAAAAAAAGTCCTTTTTCAGCACTTACTTTGTTGCACAAAGTAATCTTAAAATGCAGGCATAAGGCTGTGAACATAAGCAAAAAAAGCAGCATATATAGAAAATCAGCATTTTTAGGCTATCAAATTTCAACATTTTTTACAGTGTTTCAGTCTGAGGTTCAATCTGCAGTGTTTCGTAGTCTTCTGGGAAATTAAAGACTTTATTAGAAAGTGCAGAATATGAAAAAAATAATTGGACACTTTGAAAAAAATATTGTTTAGAAGAGAGAGTAAGTATTATTAAGCAAAACAAGCAAGAAAACAACCAAATAAAACCTAAGAAATGAAGAATGTAAGTGACAGACAGATCAAAAACACCTATTTCCCTTGTGGTTAATCTCCCAATGTTTTGAGGAAGCATAAAGAATAGTTATGAGAGGTTTATTTTCTTCAGCCTGGAGAAAGGGAGGAAAATGCTGTCAAATTGGATATAATAAATATCTGGTAAATAAGCAGTGTCAAAGATCTGTGTAGATTGGAACAAGCACATTGATTGTTTCCTTAAACATGCTGCTCAGTGTAAACAGTCTGGCTATGCAAAAATGTCCCGATGTCTGGCAGGGTCATGAACAATGTAAGTCCCCAGAAAAAATCCCTGATGTCCTACCCCAAAGGGTTCTTTGAATCGAACTAAAATGACACATGAGTGCAGGAGCTTTTCTGGGGGCATTCATAATGTGCTGCCACTGGTGCAGATAAGGGCATTTAAGTGAAAGGGTTTTCTGAGAACACAAGAGCGTTAAGTCAGCCCAGAGCAAACACCAAGCTATGAGAATGACTAATTATGACATAAATATCTGAAAAGTACAAAATTCTCCTAAAATTGTTTTCCAGAAAATGCAGTCCTGTGATGCATTCTGTGAGTGCAAACACTAGGCAAAGCCAGGCAAATATCACCTTTTAGAGGCAGATGCTGTGCTTTCTGAGCAGCACATTTGACAGGCACAGAAGGATGCTGAGAAATGTTTCCTTTTTTTCAGTATCTGACTACAATTTTAGACAACATAGGTGGAAAGTGGAAATTATCATAAAAATGACGCTCTTGTTTTCCCTCTCCCATTCCAGGAGACCATTGCCTTTTTTTTCCCTGTTTTGTTTTTCTTTTTTTGGGACTTTTCCACATTTCTTCTGTTCAAATTAAGGAATATAGGTCTTATATGCTGTAAGATATCTATAAGATATATAAAATGCAGGTATGAATTTCATCTGGTTGATGGAAGGAATTTCTGTGGATGAATTTGAAATTTTAAACTCACTTTTATGTCATAATTTGTAGTCAGTTAACTAGAGGTCTGTTCAGAAATAAGGTAGACTGTGAAACCTGAAGAATAAAAAATGTCTACCACAATTGCATAAAAGCCTGATCCAATGATATGTTTTAAAAGATAACTATACTGAATAGTCCATTTACTTTAACTTTGAGTAGTTTAAATTAATCCAAATTTTTATAATGTATTGATTAGAACAGATGAAACAAATATAAATGTACTTGACAATTTTGTTTTATAAATACTGTAGGCATTTCAAACAAGATTTATAGACCTTCTCTGACTTGCCTCATCACCTTAATTTCTTGCAGAACTCTCTTCTCCCCTCCACAGAGCCTTTTAATCATAGTTAGTATGACACCTAATGAAAGGTGAGTAAATTCAAAGGGTGGTTACATTATGCAAAAGGTAGCATCTAATGCCAGAAAGGTTACAAATTGTGGCTTATTTTACTCAAAATGAGAATCTGCAGTTGCTTCCTTCATTGATTTGACCTCCTAAGAGTGAACAACATGACTTCATTTCTGTCCTGTCCATGGCTTTTGTGATTATGCTAAAAGGCTTGAGGAAAGGTTGAGGGGGCTGGGGTTGTTCATCCTCCAGAGCCAAAGGCTCCAGGGAGATCTTATGGAGAGTTTTCAATATGTAAAAGGGCCTATAAAAATGATAAAGGAAAATCTTTTAGCAGGACCTATTGCTACTGATCTAGGAGTAAAACTTTTATGGAAAGTATAAATCAGGTACATTCATAAAAAGGGTGGATTTTTACTAATTCATGTCTCTTTCTAATTTATCTGTAGTTTTACTACCAACTCCTTGCAAAAGGAAGGAGAGCTAGGTAAATGACAAAACTTGAGGAGCTTCTAAAATTTTCTAGCTTTTAACACCTACAGTTTTTAGGTTAATGAGAATTTAAGGATTTCTAGCTTCTGACACCTACCTACAGTTTTGGTTTTTTTCCAAAGTCACACCGATGCACAGATTTCCTCTCTTGGTTAAGTGTATTCTTGTTAGAACTCACCTTCCTTGAAACAACTGACTTCAGAAGGATGAACTTCTTGTAAGTACTTTACATAATTTCAATTCTTGTCATATTTCCTACTTTTATAAGCATATACATTTACATGATTCTACAGGTTACTCTAGGTATCAATATAGATATAAATGGATCTAAGAAGCCCTAGTCCATTTTAAGGTTGATCATCTGGAAGATCTTTTCCATAGTAAATGCTCTGTTTCTTTTAAATTAACATTTTAATTCCTGAATTATCAAAGAACAGTCCTGGAAAACAATCTTGTGGAGTATTTCTATGATTCTATAACTTCTCTATATAGTGTCACTATTTTTCATATACAGCCATCCACTGGCTTATTGATTTTAATAGTACATTTATATTTTGGTTAACTTTTTATTGTTATACCTTCAAGGGCTTTATTCAAGGTGAATTTGTTGATTTGTTGTCCTTATCTTTTATTTCATTGACCGACTCTCTGCAAACCATTTCAAGACCACAAATCAAAAACTTACAAAGAACTTCCCACAGCACTTATACCTCCTGTTCAATGGGTATTTTTTTTCCATTTTAAAAGGAGACAATAATGAATAGTTCATTGACTAAGAGACTTTTGTGCTTACTGGAATGAGCATTTGACTAGTTCTGAAGTCATATAGATCCAAAAGCCCCCTTCCTGAAATGAAGGCGTAATGCTGGTTTAATATTCACTGCAGTGCAATGAGTGTCTATAAACAGGCACAACACTGGGCTCAGTTACCCTCACCTGGCTACAAATATTCCCAATAACAACTCTTTCCCAAGAGGGCCCATTATCAGTCAGGACAATTTGGAAATCTCCCAGATTGCAGCTTGGTTCATGGGCAGAGTCAGCACAGGGCTGCCACACAAGAGTGATCAGAATTAAATATCAGGCCCTCGTTACTCCTGGATCTTGAACCCAAGGGAAGTGAATATTTACATTTTCTCCATGGTCACAACAGCTAATAAATGATCCATGTGATACATCTCTCTCTTGTGACTTTGTGGGGTTTTCCTTGTTTGTTTGTTTTTTGTGCAAATTTGACCTAATAACTTTGAACTAGAAAGAAAATACCAGCCTCCCTAAAATTATGATTAAATTTTGACTGTTAGAAATAATGGTTCAAGGATTAGGAAGCTTTTCTGCCAGGAGGTTATAAAGTCAGAAGGAGATTGCAGAGTGATGGAGAAATGTATAAAAAAATACAATATCTCTTTCCAACACATAGAATCATAAAATCATTAAGACTGAAAAAGACCCCCAAGATCATTGAGTCTAGCCATTGACTGAACACCACCACCCCAACTAAAACAAGTGACATATCCAGTCATATCTTGAACACCTCGAGGTACAGTGGCTCAATAACTTCCCTGGGCAGCCCTTCCAGTGTTTGACAACCCTTTCAGTGGAGAAATTCTTCTTGGTATCCAACCTGAACCTTCCCTGGCTAAGCTTGAGGCCATGTCCTCTTGTCCTGTCACTGGTTGCCTGGGAGGAGAGGCCAACACCCACCTTGCTACTGCCTTATACAACAGCCCTGAGAGAGCTCCAGAATGACATGGATTCTCTGATTTCAAGTATATTTAGTATTGAAGAATTAGGAGATGCATTCCAGGCATGCATTTTAGTAGGTGTTTGTCAAGAACTGTCCTTTGTGCAAGAGAGGTGTGGATGATGGTTCTGCCCCTTGGTACATCCTGTGGGAATATGAGAGCACATCAATTTAATAGTTCTGGTGTAGCCACTGTATTTTCTTATTTGAGTCTAAAATTCCAGAGGTAAATTCAATGTGCTGTTGACTAAAAAACTGGAAAAGGTATCTGATAATTGTGCAAGCAGGGATCAGAGCTTCCACTTATATAGAAGGATTAAATAAACAGAATATGTTCTGTCAACAGTCTTTTGTTGCAGCATTTATGCATAAATGAGTGTTTTTAATAAATAAAAGTTGCATAAATTAACAATTTCATGAAAGATTTTGCTGTCACACATAGATTTCCCAAACCCTATGAGGGCGCAGACATTAGTGTATGTAAAGCCACTGACTCTACTCCTTTCCAGCAGTGTAGAGAAAACCTTTCCAGAGCGGCTGTTCTTCTCACTCTCTATGAAATGAAGAAATACTGCCATTCTCTGTCAAGTTTGAAATGAAATCTTTTTATCATTGATCAGGAAAGGATCCAAAACTTCCTGGCCATTTCACTCCTCCTGGCTTCTGATGGTACTTTCAAGGTCTCTGGATACATCCCAGTCTTTCCATCTTCAGATCCTACATAGTACTTGTGTTCCTGTTACAACAGGGCAGGGATAAAGTCCAGGTGGAAGTTCTCCAAGCCCTGTTATGTTGTTTATGCAGGCTGTTGCTGAGAAGATTTGTAGCTAAATTTCACTTCTGTTCAAAAGTGCCAAGGGGTTAACACTGGTATTAAAAATATCATTTTCAGGGGAAGCATACCAGATAAATGTTAATCTGCTCCTTAAGCACTTTCCAGTGATTTTCTGCAAGAACTCTTCAAAGAGTAAAAAATAAAAATATCCTGGTACAATGTAGGAATTATAGTGCAGACACACTTCAGCCAGGGTGGCTGTAAACCTTTTGGCCTGAAGCTGTGAAAAGCAAGGGAATCCCTGCCACCATCTATGGATAAACAGAAAAAAAGGGCAGATTCTGAGAGTTTGCTTTCTACCTACAAATCCTCCAAGCAACGTTTTGAGAAGCTGACAACTTGTTATGTAATCATGGAAATAGTGACTCTGAAGTAAAGAGAGCGAGAGACTTAAGCAGAAAAGATGGTTTAGTCCCTTTAACTGAGGATTTCACAGAAATATGCAATAGACATATTTTGTCTTGGAGAGAGTTCTCCTGTGGCTCTTTACTGAATCTAGAGATGGCAGCTAAATAGAAGCCAGGGATCTCAGATGAAGTCTCTTTCACAGCATAGCCCCAGGAGAGAAAAATTAATCATGTATCTGATTTATGGATGCAGCAAAAGCTGAAGGTTTTAGAATACATCTGATACTGCTTCCCACAAGGGAAGACACATCAGCACTCAACTGTACCAGAGGACTATGACTCTTTATTGCTCACTAACAATTTTATGTTCAAATACTTGTTTGAAGCCACTGTCCTGCTTTTCCCTGTGCAATATCTGTGGCCAGCATACTGAAACAGGATAGGGAATTTGGTCAGCTGTACCTGGAAATAAAAGGAAGCTTCAAGGGGGTCCTTGCATGCCATAGGTCTCTCAATACCCTGTACACACACCCGCTCCTCCCAATTCCTAAGGTGCTTCTGCTGCTATAAATAAATTCAATGAAAATATGAGAGGTGATGACAGGACGTTCCTGAGGGTTTTGTGTCCTGCAACACAGCTGCAATCCTCTAACAGACAATGGGAAAATATTTTCTCTTGTTGCAGAGCCTGGAACAACCCTCCAGGTCACACGTGCATGTCCCACATGCCAACTCTGTGTCCCTCAGGAGTCCCACAGTACAATCACAGCAGTCCAGCTCACCAAGCACTTGTGTGCCATGAGACTCCTGAAGAGGAACAGAACCTGAATGCTTCTCAGGAGCCAAGAACTGCCACTCTGAAGTCCAGCCTAGGGAAAGTCCTACTAGAAGTTTTCGAGTCACTATTCCTGGAAATGTTTAAGAAACAAGTAAGCATGGCATTTTGTGACATGGCTTTGTGGCATAGCAGTGTTTGGACAAAGGTTGGACTGGGTGATCTTGAAGGTCTTTTCCAACTTCAATGATTCTATGATTCTGTGACTGTAAACCACACATTCCTTGGCAGAAGTCGTGGGCCACAGAGACATGATGGTTGCAATAAGAATGGACACTGCCATATAACCTGATGTGAACACTCCTGTTCATCATGTGGTGACCTACTATATGTCATTTCACAATGGGGAGAAGGGGGATCAACAGGACAAATGCTGAAAGAACACTTGTCAACTTCTGGTTTGTGTGAACAGACTTGGAATAGACAGAGTTCTCTCTTCAAAGAGCCTTAAATGTTGCTCCCTCACTCATTATGAGGTTGTGGAGTAGCAGCCAGAGTCAAAGCCTTGATGGAGGGAAAGTGTTGTCCTCTCAAGACTGCCTGGACTTTTAGGTATAGTTTTGTGCTAGAAGGGTCTGTGAATTTTCATAGATACCTTTACTTTTTGAACTATGTAGTTGTCACAGCTGAGATCATCTGCTTTCTGCAATAACAAGAACAAGAAATCATGGCTGGAGGAAACACATTAATTATAAGTTTTGCTTAATTGCCTGGCCACTCCTGCAACCTCCATTAACCTAAATCTCCTTTGAGTACAACTGGATTTATCAGTCTGTTGTGATGTTACTTTCATTATAGTATCAGAAGCCCAGCTGCTTTCCTGCCAAGCCTAGGTGAGTCTCAACCCTACCTGATCCCAAACTGAAGCACTGATTTTACACAGAAGAGCCACAATAATCTATCCTACCCACCTTAGAGAACATAATTCCATTATTAACTGTCAGGATACTTTTCACCAGTAGTTCTGTACTACAGCCAGTGCTGGAGATTAAAATCCAGAAACACTTAAAGGCAAAGACAGCTGGAGGCCCACTTAGATGAAGGTGACATTATTTCCTTTATAAAAATTCTCTCATTTATGAAAATTAGGTATCTAGCTATGAAAAACTGATTGTCAGGATTTTCTGATGAGCCAGAGAAAAATGATACATTTCCTAAGAAGTCAGTTCAGCCTAATGCAAGCTGGAGTAGGCCTTGCTCTGTGGAGATTCTCCCTCTCCTCAAAACCAGAATTTAAACAAGCCACTTGACTTCTAGATAAGACTTTTTGAGTGTAACTGAAGAAGTTACAATTCATGGAGGTATACAAGTTCTTGCTTTTTTTTCTTAACCACAGAATGACTTGGTGGTCACATGCACATAAATGTTTTTCTTACTTCTATTAGCCTTACTTATCTAAAACTCAAGCATACTTTCTCAAATTAGTTTACTATTGTTAATACCTGTCAATTTCTTTGACTATTTTGTCTGCCTGAATTTTTTTTTAATAAAAAATCCTAGAATTCTAAAGGTTATAAAAAGTATTTTATGCTGAAGTGAGACAAAAGATAAAATCCTCGGAAATGTTCACAAGAGAAAACAGAAGAATTTGTGTTGCTCAGTCAAAACATTTAGTTTGATTGTTTTGAATAATACCATTTTGATTTTTAGTTTTTGGGATTTTTTGTTTCTCATTACTTGGCACTACTTTAAATTGAAAAGCAATTTAAGAGAAAAACTTTTTTTTTTTTTTTTTCATTTCAAAGTGTATATGCAGGTTGTCTGGAGAGTTTAAAGCTTTTAAAATGTTTGGTGTTCAGCATGCTTTAGAATGCTGTTCTAAGTGCTCACAGAAACAGCATTTTCTTATGAACAGTTTTGTTTTGATTGATACCTCTTTCTGAGTGAAAAATAATCTAGTATTTAAAAGCAATATGTCAACATAAAGTCTCCTTTTTCGTATATGCATCTTAAATTCACTTTGGAACTTTTTCTGAGTTTTGATTTTGAGTCAGTCTTTCTGTAAATTATTTGATCCATAAATTGATTGAGAAAAATATTCCTTAAAGGGGAAAACTTAATTGATAAAAATATTCTAAATTTTAATTATTTTTCTCTTTTTAAAATATTTTATTAATTTAAAATATTTTTTATTTTTCAAAATGTCTGTGGTAAATAAATCCATTGCCGTAATAAGAAATACAAAAATCTGCAATTATGTTCATGAAAAATGGTAACAAGGAAAGAAAATGAAAAAAGCAATTAGAAAAAATGATATTTTTTTTTTAAAAATAACCTATTACTTTTTTATTGTGCAAATAGCTCTTGGCAGCCTATTAATGGCCAAATATAGATCCCTGAAAATTAAAAAAAATTAGAAGGTATAAGAGGCAACTCCACAAAGAAATGTATCTATTTAATCTTTAAAAGTTTACTACTTATCCAAGAGTAACAATTGAGAATCTAAAGTGTTATGTTGAAACCCACCATAAATAATTACTTCAACTCATAGAATTAAGGGATTTTATAACCACAAGCAATTCAATTTTACTGAGGATTTTCATCCCATCTTGCCTAGGGTAAGTCAGTCACATGATGAGGTGAACAGGATAACAGAGCAGAACCAGGCGGGATTTTTTTACTAAAACTAAGGTATTTCACAGAGTACAATATAAAGTTATTTTTTTACCTTTTCATTATATCCCAGACATGATTCCATGGCTTCATACACTGGACAGTTGTTCGCCTGTAAGGCACCATCAGTACTGTGTGGCATCTGCTCCTCAAGAGACAAGTGGGAAGAGGAGGGAGATAAAATATATGGGAAGCCCTGTAGCTGTGCCTGGAGCCTGCTAATGATGAGTAATTATGATTAAATAGTAAGACCTTGTAAAAAATTAGCAGCACTCCAAGGATCTGGATTTTATTACACGAAATGTTGTACTGGTCTGGTCTAATTTTAGACTCATCTAGGGTGTATCTTATACCTTTGGTGGCATCTAGGCTGTTTTCATGGTCAATAATTATAAGTACACCTATTTTGTGCATATTTCATTGTAATTCTCCATTTCAGACATCTCCTTCAAGATGGGATGAAATATTCTTTGAAGAGTGTTTCCTCTCCCTTTAGGGGAACTAAGAACAACTAGCTCAGGTATAAAATTCTTTGATTAGATGTGTTCCATCTGAAACAGAGAGCTACCCTTAACTTTTTCAAAGCATCAAAATTAATTTGCACTTTCATATGGAGATACAGATTTTTTACATTCCAAGGAACATTAATGTATACATAGATTATTTATGTACCTTCCACTGCTCTGAGTCATTCCCTGGTGGCACTTGCTGACTTTTTGGTCAGATCAGAAAAATTTCCTTATCCTGATTGTTTTGATTTATGCTGTGGGTGGTGGACAGACAGGCTAAAGGAATCAGGGTGTGGTCTTGTGAGTGTATAACAGACCCCACACTTCAAATTAAGTGCAATACATGAGGTTTTGAAAGAAACCACTCCTTACTTAAGCTACATTTTCATGTCTATGCTTTCATGTTGATGGGAGTAAATGAGATGGAGTGCTATCTTAAACTAGTGTCTATATATTTTTTCTTTTTTTGTAAGTCAGGATATATAATGATTTGCTTGCATAAATATACTACTAAAAGTATTCTCAGTGTTCTTCATTTCCATAATCATTGCAAATGAACAAAGAAAGATGAAGATGGAGAAAAAAAAAAGAGATTCGTAAGAGCTTACAAATAACACTGAGCAAACAAAGAGTCTGAATGTAACTGCAGGAAAAAAGGAGAGCTAAGAAGAAAAGGAAAGGGAAAAAGGGAGAGATTTCACTCAAAATTTTGCTGAATTTGTAATATCCTTTTAAAAGCTAGAAGCAGAACTGTACCAGCTGATATCTGTATAATACATTAAAGAAACAGGCACTAAGCCTCCATAAAACTCCTACCCAACTGGAGACAACTGTAATTAAGAGTGACCTCTTTTCTTTAGCTGTTACCTCTCACAGTTTCTTCACCCTTTGTTTTTACAAATGTGTTTACATAAATTTTGTCTCCTAATTTGTGAAACAGAGCACAGCAGAGAACAGTCCCATGGAGTGCGCTGACGTATGAATAATAATATAAATATTATATGCAAATCAGACCTGGTCAGACTGTGTTTTTCCCCTACAGGGGGAAGCAAAGAGCTTCTGTTCCTGCTTTCCTTTGGGGCTTGCACATACTGTGCTTCCCATCATTTTGGTCACTCCCTTGTTATCTTCCTTTTCTCTGTGTTTGGCTGCTGACCATCTACAGACTGTTTTTTATTTAACTCTTTCGGACATATTTTTGCACATTTGCCTGTAAATGTTTAGAAAAAATTGTCTTCTATAAATAAAATGGGTGGCTTTTTCACTGAAAAGTAGATCTGCTTGAGACTTCAGGCCATCAGCTGATCATATCTCCAGAGTATGGCTGGGACAAAGCAAAGCTTGCAAATAACAAAACATTATCAGCAACCATCTTCCTGTGTAGGTGTCTTTGTTGGACCTGGTATAACACACAAACCTTCTGTTTTTTAACATTTACCTGTGCATATGTGTACATTATAAACACCATGTGCACGTGATAATGTATGCCTAGTCATTAGCTAAAGCACTCATTTATTTTTCATACAGCATCCATACACTAAATCATTGAAAAAAATCAGGTAATTTTGAGCACTGAAAAAGCACCATAAAAACCTTCTCAACTGCTATTATTAGTCTAAAATCCCCAAAGTAGCAACTTAAATAACTGATAAGTAGCTTTTATTCTTTATGTAATCCCCATGCCTTTATTATTAACAATGGTGTTGCCACCTACTTTTACCGTCCCTTTCTTTTACAAAGGAATTAGAATGACTAATTTTCTTATTCTCCCTTCTGCAGTCTAAACTCTATTTTACATCTCTAACCATTCTATTTTTGCACAAAACCTTTCTAAACCTTATTTTCAAAGTACAGGGAGGCTTAAAAAAACTACGCACTATCAAAAATGTTTGGACTCTGCTGCAGTCTCCGGTTCTGTAGCAACTTAACACTGTCCTTCATTTCTAGGAGAGTAAACAAGATACTGCATTGCAGCAAATCTAATTTAAAGAGACACAATAGGGTAGAGGTCTGGATAAGTAAGGTTCAGTTTTGCTTGCCTCCTAGCAAAGTATTAAAAGAAACAAGAGACACACAGAGAAGAAGCCTATTTGTTCTTTACTCTCTTTTTTAGTTATCAAGACTTAAATAGAACCTGGTGGACACATCGTATTTCAACTGAGGAAGTCAGCAGTATGTATTGTTGGAGGGATATCACAATGCTGACATTTAAAATTGCTGTAGTGAATACAGAAGGTATGAAAATAAGAGATATAAATTAAAAAGATAATAATTTGTAACTGCCGCTTAGAGGTTATTTTCTTAAAAGAGACAGATAACTTTAATAGCTAAAAAATAAACAATATTTTCCACTTTGCAGTGCACTGAAAATTAGGTGGATTGTAGCTATCATATGAAAGCTCCAGACAAATGTACAAACAATATTTTAAAATTGAGGGTTTTAGTGTGTTTTGTGTAGAAAACAGAGGCAGAATGCACATCACCAGGGGAGTGAAAACACACCCAAAAATAAGTTAAATGAGAATTATCTCTGCCTCAAATTTGCAACAGTTGACAGGAACAGTCCACTGGACAGGGGCATAATGTGGAATTACACGAGACTCCATCTTGCAAATGATTTTCTCCTTTTTTTCCCAGCATCAAAGTGAAGAAAATGTACTTTGGACTGATGGCTTCTCTATATAGACAACTGTCCTGCTGCTGTAGGATATGGAGATCTCCCCACATGATTGAGATCTCCCCCCAAAATCTGCTGCTATTATTGTTATTGGGTTACACAAGTCAAGGTTGTTTCTCCAGCATGGTCTCCAGACAGCAAAGCTTGGAGTAGCTGAGCCATTAGAGTCCCTGGTGATTATATCAACAGCTGTGAGCTTTCCTTCATCTCCCAGCCTTTCTATTTCTGTTAATCTCAGCATAACATTGCATGATGGCATCACAGAGACACCTGTTTCCCCAAAAACACTTGCAGACACCAGTGTCCAGTCCACATCCTCAAAATGCCTGATTAGATGTGAGCTGCTGTTGTCTCTCTGCTGTTGGCTCTCAGGCTGGAAGTTTAATATCTTGTATGAACCTGTTCTTTCCAACAGTAAGTGGCCTGTTCTGAAACCTGCCTCTCTCCTTTTCCTTCCCAGTTCACACGGAAAATACATGAATGAACAAGCATGGTCCCCATTTACACTCTACTGCATTCAGTGTACAGGAGCACTGCTGGATGAATCCAATGTACACATTTGGGTGAGACCCCCCTTGGCACAAGGCAGCAGAGCAAGGACAGTCAGATGGACAATCCCACCCTTGTACATAGTCTTGCAGGTTGAATAGTCTGAGTATTTTTGCAGAAACACAGAAAATGAACTGAAGTTTCTTAAATGGATGCTGAGCATAGCATGCTTGAAATGGAAGTGGCATTTACCCACATGACTTTCTGTTCACATAGCACAGACCTTCATTTGTGCACAACTCAGTCCATATGACTTTGTATGTCAATTTCTTAAAGGTGAACACTGGATGTGATTGCTTTAAAGGTTTTCTATCCCTTTTGAAGAACAGATCTGCTGAGGGCTGAACTCCCCCTCCCATGGAAGGAGGTTGAGAACAAGATGAAAGCTGCCCACTTTATTATCTTTTCACGTGGCAGCTATGTTTCTTGAAAAGCATGCTGTGCTTTGCACAGCTGATGAAGAATTTAATCTAAATCCTGATCTGTAAACACAGCCTACGCACTGTATTGGCAGCTATGTTGGTGTTTTGGTATGGACTAAATAAAATTCTCTTTGTGTTAGTGACTTGAATATCAGCCTTTCCAGTAGCGCAAATGTAAAAATAATTAAATTCCTTTATGTAACAGAGGTTTATGAGACTATAAGGAAAGCTGCCCAAAATGCAGACTGGAGTGGGAGTTAAGCCAAGTGTTGTCTCTGGAGTCTGTAGCCAAATGAGTGTTTATTTTTTCAGACCATAACACTTCTACAATATATTTGCTTTAAAGTGAAGGACATAAAGTAATGTTTATATGCCACATCACTACTTTGACTGGTGAGAGGCTCCTCATCCCCCAGGAAGCAGATGGAGCTGCTAAGGTAATGTCAAACCTGTGGGATCAGGTACCAGCATGAAATCAGCCCGATTATTGTTTATATGTCCCTCAAATCAACCAAGATTTCTTGTTTCCTCATAGAGCACAGAAGCTTCTTGTGCACTTGTAGACAGACACACTTTCTTTCTTTTCTGGAAAAAAATCATATCCTGGCATGATTCCTGTGATGTGCTCTGGACTTTGCTTCCCTATTGACACAAATAGAACTTCAGTGTGACCAACTTTTTAACCCCCCAAATGTTACCCTCTTGAAATCATGCGTAAGCTTCTGCAACAGCACAAAGATATGGCCAAACAAATGCTTTCAATAGCAAAATGAAAGTCATTTGCACAGAAATGTATAAATAAGATGCAGTAAAAAGGACAAAACTTCTAATTGCTTACACTTATGATAAGAAAAGATTTGTGTTTGCAAAGGGGCAGCTTGGAGTTTGAGGCCACTAACATTCAATTTTTATTTAAAAATATCTTGATGTTTTCTATTAGAGTGGGAGTAGCTTTCTTGGTTTTATGGTTGCTTTTGACAGTCTTAACTGAGCTTTCATGTACTGAATTTTCTCACAAGAGTTGTTACATCTTTTTGATGTAATTCTTGTTGCAGATGATTTAAAAAGCTTTTTAATATGCTTTCTAAATTGCAAATGATAAAAATATTTTTTATTTCAGAGTAAAGGAGAAAAGGAAATTGGTTGAATGGAAATGATAAACCTCATTATTTGATGTAATAATTTCTTTCATTCTAAGGTGTAACAGCAACAGGATTTGTAATGAAAAGTTTCTTTTTATTGTTGTTTTTTTTATGTCCCGTTTTGTTTTGTTTTCTTTTATTTTGTTTGGTCATATGAATGCTTCAAAATTGTATGTATTTGTGCAGGGAGGAAAAGATAACATATCACAAGAGAAGCTGGAACTCAAGAGTCAATGAAAGTCCAGTGATGAAGATGCTGCCTTGGGACTAAGAAAACCCAAAAGCAATTTCTTTTTCTGCAAAAAATTCAGTGTACTGTGACTTTGAGCAAGACATTTCAAGCTATGTTCATAAAATAATTTTTGCTGCCAATTATTGTGGCTTAAATCTGGAACACCGGTCTTCAAAATCCTCTTGCTGTCTAACTGCAGAGTTACCTTGATTTTCTTGGTGCCTGCAAATTATATCAGTAAATTCCAAAGGCACCCACTTTTCCTCTGCCTTCAGAGCTGGTCTACCCTGCTGAACACTGAAAGAATCTTTGAGCCAGATGGTGAGCTGCAGACAGATTCTGCGGTCTGATGGTTACAGCGCTCAGCTGAGATGTAAATAGACCTTAATTTTAGTCTTCCTAGTCATGGGTTTATTATTTACAGGAACTAGAACAGCTTTGATAGCAAACTGAGGGAGTTACTCTTCATCACCAATAAGATTTCATGGTCTGAATGTAGGAAAAGTCATGTGGGACATGACAAAGAGAGATTTACAGTGTTTTCACAGACCCAGCTGGTATGGAAGTAATGTGCTTGTCATGAGAACTGAATGGAGCAGACGAGAGAGGGTGTTCTGTGATGTTTCTGCAGAGAGGACAAATTGATCTCTGACAGTTCCAGTTTCACCTCCCAGCTAAAAAGGGATGGGGTTATACCAGGAACCCAAGTTTTTGGGCAACTCAACCCCTTTTCCTCACTCTAGGAAACCATATGCTTTGTGAGTTTCACACTAAGATACTTCCAGTTTCTCACTGTGAGGTAATGTGTTTTGTTGTTTTTTTAACAAACACAGCAATGGGTTTGGTGTAAATGTATGTCAGATCTTGTCTTTCCTATATATATGTATGACTTGTTATGCTCCAGTGACAGTACAAGCAAGCCCTGCTACCCCCTGTACTGGATAACAGCCCTAGGGATGGGGATTCCAAAAGATGGCTGAATAATTAGAATTCTGGTACTTCAATGCCAAATTTATGCTCTTAGATCCCTGTTTATTTGCCTGAGAAATGTGAGTAGTTACACCTCTCTAAAGGATGCTGTGACTGATGGGGATAAGCACTTTAATGACTGAGACACTCCCTTACTCAGAAAATGTGAATTGTGTGAGTGTATTTAGAATGGAAAAGCTACTGGACAGGGCTTTGGTTTTTCTTAATTTGAAGAGAGATTCTTATATTAGAGTGGTATTTATCACATTCTATTATTTTTTTTTCTTGAATAAAAGATGCATTAAAATATAGAAGATGGTTACATCTTGATTTTGAAAGCAGAAAATTCACTTGAAGCAGAAAATTTTTGAGGTAATGTGGTTCAGAAAGTCCTGTTAGACTACGAAGTTGGTAATAAATGCTTTGTTTTGCTCCTAAAATTCTTTTGACGTGAGCTGTTTGAGGCTGAAAGATCTTACATTGTAAACCCAGAAATTCAGCTTTTTACCGCTTATAAACTGATCTATCGTGAAATTACCATTTAGTGGGATATTAAAAAAAACACATTGACAGTTATTTTTAAATAAGAAGTTTTATGCTGTCTCTGGTCTAGGATAGATTTTAAACTTTGATTTATATTTGTTAAGTTGAAATTGTAACAAAAGAACACAAAACCTATTTGGGACTGACAAAAAAGCTATTCAATTGTCTTACAAGTCTGAGAGATGTAAATGAAATTTCTGAGAACTCTAAGCCTAATTTCCATGAGGGGAAAATTTTAAGTTTCCATTTTTTACACAGGCAATTATACAACACAAATCATACTGTCATTGTTACTGCTTCCATAGTGTCTGGGTGCATCCCAACCCAGTTTAAGCTACAGTGGGCTGTCTCCACACAATCCATATCAATCTCAATATGCACATTTGCCATTTCTCATTGCCAGATTCTTACTGGAATCTACACTTATATGTCTGCATCTCAGAGAAATCAGAGAAAAAGGGATTAGGAGTGGCTCAGACAGCCCTGCTCTTTTCCTCTGTCCCAATGAGCTACACCCTAATATATTTGTCTCACTGAGACACAAGGACACTTCTATCCTATCCCAAAGGGTACAAAAAACATTTAATAATGTTCCCCTTTCTAGCAATGGTTGACATATTTGGATCACAGAATCTCAGAATGGCTGAGGTTGGAAGGCTCCTCTGGAGATCATCTAGTCCAAACCATCTGCTAAGACAGATTCACTCAGGATTTCTTCTTACTTTTGCTTCTTTTTTTTTCTTTTTTTTTCTCCTTTTTTCTGAATATTCCTGTGCCTGATTAGTTTTTCCCCAGTATACATTCATGTTGTTAATCATTTTTCTGCTATTTTGTTCAATTGCCTTAAGTTATACCATATATTTATTTTACATTTTTCAGCTTTAGAAAGATGGTAAGTAAGCTTAAGTAAGATCTTAACTGATGTTAAACCATCAGTAAGATGGTTTTGAAATGTAATCCTGCTTTCCAAAATGGTGACCCTCCCCCCAAACCCAAAACTTCAATACCAGAAACCTTCTTAAGTCAAATACTGTGTAGCTCTGGATCTAGGACTGTTATATCCCTCTTGCTTCCTTCTCCCATTTTGTCAATAAACCAGTGGTATCTTCCTGTTAAACAGCATTTTCAAGCCAGCTGCATGTTGACCTTAGAGCTGTCTTACCCACACTCCAGTGCTTTTGCTCTCTTATGCAAATGTCATGTCAGGCGGTGTCAAAAGCTTTATTAAAGTCATGATATGTGACATCCTCTGCTCTTCTCCCATTCATGAGGCCTCTTACCCTGTCATAGAAAGAAATTAGGTTGTTTTGACATGGTTTGTTCCTGACAATTGTATGTCAGCTTTTAGCAGATCCTTACAAATAGACTGTTTGATAACTCTGTAGAGTCATCTGGGCTGCATGAATTAACTTTCATCAAGGAGAGCAGAAAAAAAGAGATTTTTCACAGAGGCTGCCCATCCAGAAATTGTGTAATCAAATGGTGGCATTGCTTTGTGGACCCAAACTTTACATCTCTTGTCACTCTGACTAATAGATTTTGAGGGGTTATATGAAGGATACAAGTTGAGGCTGTCCCTGTGTTTTTATCTGCTTTATCACATCCCTTTGACCCCCTCAGAAAAACAGGTGGAACAGAGATAAAAATGATTTCTGGACTGCCTTAACATAACTAGAAAATGTGTGGTTTGCTACTAGTTAAAAACTATGCATCTGAACTAGTCTAAACAATATTTTATTTATATTTCTTTCCCTCTTCAACTGTTCTAGATTCTTTGAGGGCCGGATCTTATTTAGTATGTATTTGACAATCATCTTTCCAGGGTGTACTCTGCTCAGTAACTAGATACTCTTCTTTTTTCATAGAGAACTGTCAACATTAAGAACTCTAAACAGTTTTCAAAATTAAGAAAAGCATCTAGTATTTGTGGAATTTATATATAGATATATAATTTATATATATTTTGTATATATTTATATATAATTTTTGTATATATTTTGTATATATTTATATTTACAAAATATATATTTTGTTTATATATATTTTGTATATATTTATATATAAACATTTTCTGAGCTCACTTTTTGAAGTTTTAATGTTCTTCCACCCTAAGGATTTCTTCAATTTTCTCTATTTCATGGTAAAGTGAATGTTGCTAGAATTATTTTCAAGTCCTGGAAGCTTATGGGAAATTCTGTGTGTGATTAAGCCATGAGAGCTGGAAACTGGGTTGAGACACTACAGTAGGAAATAGCTTTGCTCTTACCTAGGGTATTTGTGTCCACAAGACATCTGAAAGTGATAGATTTTAAATAATTAAGGAAATAATATAAATTTTTAGTTAATATATACACACAGGATTTTGGATGGCCACCCTCCAAACACGGACTTCTGTCTTTGGGATCCAGAGAGTAGATGAAAAGAACACAAGGAAAAGATTTATTTCAAGCATATTTCAAGGGATATTTATCATCTTCCCAAATACAAATGAGTATTTACAGCACCTAGACTCTGTTCAGAAGCCCATACCTCTAGCTCATGAACTGGGAACTATGCCCAGTTATGACATTATAAACTGGAAACCTTCATCTCCTCCTTTCATAACAGAATATATTTGACTCCTTTCTCTGATGTGAGCATGAGTGAGATATTGGACTTTATCAAACAAAGTAACAACAGCGAGCATAAATCTTATGATGCAATTATTCCAAGGGGAGAAGCAAATCAATAAAGTAAGTAAATATTTAGGTTCTGGGCTGTGCATTGGAAAGGTCTTTTATTTTTGGCAAACCAAGTGGAAAATACAGTAAATGGCCCTTAAAATCTCTCCTAAAAATGGGATCTTCCAAAAATGGGATCTCCTGAAAATGGGATCTAAAACTGACCCTTCTTAAGATAAAGAAATCCATAGTCTGAAAGAGACTTGTTATTTCAGGAATGTTCTTTTGCTTCCCTTCCTAAAAAAACCCCCAAAGCCAATGAAGAAAAACCAAACCCCATTACCTTATACTAAATCTCCACTGGTCTTGAAATATCTTTCCTCCCCCTTCTGCAGAAACAAACTTTTATGCTTTCAACTGAACAGCATCAAGGCAATATTTGAAAATCTGGAAGTTCTCCATGTTTCATTGAAAAGGTTAAAAACCTCTTTAATTTCATCAACCTCATACCTAAAAACTTGATCCTGAAAAATCCCTGAAGTCCTCTAATAACATAAACTGTTATGTCTATAAATTAGTGTAACAAATTATCTTTAGCAGGTATGTGACTATGCAATCCCTACCCAGGAATTCAATAAAATATGTCCCAATTAAACACACATATTTGAGGAAAAAATCCTGTCTCAAAACAAACACTGAAAAGAGTCACATGAGGAGATTTCAGTTTGTGGATTACTAGATTTGCACTCAGTTCAACAGAAAATAGATTCATCTGAGTTCTTTTGGCAGAGGTTTGCAAATATGCTTTTCATCACTTATGGTAGTAAAGACAACTTCATTGATCTAACAAAGAGGTTTGGCAATGCAATACATCAGATTTTATGAGCTTGGTCTTGCAATTTCAGAAACAACAAATGAGAAACGAGACTAAGCAAGAACTACCAGAACTCCATGGTCCTCTTGGTTCCACAGTAGGTGCTGAACCTGGCTGAATATTTACCTTTAGATGTCTCCTGCTTAGACCTGGGGTGCCAGGTTAAATACATGATGCATGATCGTGGTTTTTCAGCTGTGATTTAGGTGCATTATCTACATGCCATTTTTGTAGGTTCAGTATGACTAATTTCCAAAGCCACATTGAATAGATTTTTTTTTTAATCAATCTACCATACTGAAAAAGGGCAACAACCCTTCACAGAACCAAGCAAATTTCCGACAGATTTAACAGTGATTGCTGGAGACAAAATAGCTAAATTCATCATTCATTGCAGAGGCCATTTCTTCAGACTTTACTGACAATTCAGGAAGTACGAAAGGTCATGAAGCACTTCTTACTCAGAAAAGGGAGTAAGAGATTACACTGTGAAGCCAGGCAAAGTGGGACGCTCAGACTTTTTATGCCCTTGAACTGGGACAGTGTGTTTCAACTAAGGATTTGTCATCAGTGGTTATCCACAAGTTTTCTACTGTGTGACATCTCCGTTTAAGAAAGATATTGGAATAAAAGTTTTGGTTTGTTTTATATTGGAAAAAAATGGGAGTTAAACAGCAACGAATTGTAGGTAACAAACAGATAAAATACTGTAATGATAAATTAGGGAACCACTGATAACAACCTTATGGAATTTTAATAGATGTGGGATTGAAACTGCTCAACAGCTTGTTTGCACAATTATATAACAATATTATAGCATTTAACATTATATATTATCTTCTATTTTTCTGTGAAGAAACTCTTCTATTACTTAACACT
Source organism: Cyanistes caeruleus (assembly GCF_971803275.1). Taxonomy (NCBI): domain Eukaryota; kingdom Metazoa; phylum Chordata; class Aves; order Passeriformes; family Paridae; genus Cyanistes; species Cyanistes caeruleus. The sequence continues at coordinate 11,686,018 of NC_141702.1, forward strand.
AAGGTGTGTAACAAACTTGAGTTGCATATGATTATTTAACAAACTGCAAAATTGTCATTAAAAAAGATGTGTTTGCATAAAAAGTTGGGAGAATGATGTAGGAGACTGAAGCTAGACTACCTGAAAATAGTCTGTCATGAATTTCTACTACTGTAATATATTTTTATCATTTCTAAAACAAAAAATATTTTTGTAACTGTGAAGGATTATGCAGATTAAAAGGAATTTTATGTTCTATTTTCTCAAAAATTTGGAACTTCCATTTATTATAAACATATTGGATAGACTAGGGCTATCCAAACCCAAAAGGCAATCTTTATTACCCAGGAACCAGGAATGTGTTAAATTCTATTGGAGATATAAAGAAGCAAACCAGGGCGGGTGGTGAAAGCAAAGTGGTGCCATACTCAAAACTAGAGGAGATCTGTAAAGAGAAAGTTGTATAATGTGTTTTGCACACAAAACCTCTGCCAAGAGTTTGCCATCTTGGTTGAAGAGAGTGTGGGAGAAGGAGTATGCCAAAACCCAGGTGGGACATTCTGGGGCAAGTGCAATTCACAAAAGTTGCTGTGAAAAAGGCATCACGTTCTCCCTCATGCACAGGAGTATTGTGAATCATCTTCAGCACACTCATGTTCATAATTCCTTGCTGGAGCTGTCAAACTATGTTTCTGACAGCTCGTGGGATAAAGCTGGCATAAAAATTGTTTCAGCAGGAACAATTTCCCTGGAGACTGGGGGTCTCAGCTGGGGCTGATACTGGGGACAGAGACAAAAGAAGTCTTGTGCTTGCAGACCTGCAGCCTGAGAGCTGGAGTTCAGACACTAACACAGCTCTGAAACAAATTTAGAAAGCAGATTGATAAAAGCTGTGTGGAAGAGAGTCTTGAGTAGAAAAAAAGGTTTGGTCACTGGTTCTGGAGCAACCAAGAGCTCTATTCTTAACAGCTCTCTCCATCCCATCAGGCTGAAAACTCTCAGTCATTCTCTGAATTCCAGAGCACTGCTAGCCAAGAGGGGGAGAGGAATTCACTGCTGACAGCATGCAAACTCTGGAGCCTTATGAAGCATAAAAATGTGAACAATGACCAAAGCTTTTTTCATGAGAACTTTCACTTTTTCTCAAGAGAAGCAGTCCCTTAGGAAGCACAGTGAGATCTTGCTACTTATCCCATGTATTAGAAGTGGTAAAAGAAAACGAAAAATATAAAAAAACACAGATCTTTCAGGCCTTAGTTAGGAAATGAAAATTAGGATTTTTTGTGGTGGTACTTTTTCTTCCAGGACTTATTCTTTCTATATATTTATAGGCCACATGACAAAATTATTTTCCTACAGCGTAAAAAATAAGGTGGATCTACCTGTGTTGGTCTGGACAGGTTTGGTTGCAGTACCTCCACCCCAAAAAGGCTTTTCCTCCTGGGCATTTCTCATGCAGAAACAGTACAAAGTTTACATTGTTACCATGTAACTAAACTGCTTAACAGCAAATAGCAGCAGAAAATCTCCAGGAAAGTTTTTTGAGCTACAGCTTTATGCTCTATTAAGCCTTCACACTCAGGTGCTTTGATATTTTTTTATAGAATCTAAAAGGAACAGAAGTGGCCCCAATTCTTTCATCACCTCCTTCTGGATTTGGACTGACAGGATTCCTAATAAAACTGGACTTGTCACTTTATGACTTTTTTTCACTCTTTTTAAGTGATCTCAGAAGTTCTTTAAGAGGGATAAAAAAGAAGATGGAAAAAGATAATAAAACTACAGATATATATCTATAAACCATTTTTCAACATTAAAGGAAGAGAGGCCCCTTTCAATAGGTTATTTATGTGTTTTGCTTTTCATTTTGAAGAAAAATAGATCTTTTCTAAGCTGGTGTCTGGGGGGAGGAAACCAAGCTGCAGTTATTTATGTCTTTGCTGTGGTGGGAAAACATCTTTTGTTCCAAGTACAAGCACTTCCTCTGGTCTCCAGAAGACTCCAAAGATAATTTGTTTTCTATAGAGCCAGAATTCATCAGGCAAGAGGAGGCAGGAATGGTTATAGTATTTGCTGTAAAATAATATATGTTCAAAGTACATTTAGCTGTACCTTAGGACTACGCCTATAAATTGCAATATAATATAGGAAAATAAATAGGCTAACTGTTCTCAGTATCTGACTGACTCTGGTAGAAAAGCAGAGAAGAGGCTCTGATTGCAGCACCCTTGAGGCCATTTTCACAGGGGTCCTGGAGGAAATCTGTCTGAAAGCCTTCCTGGGACCATCAGTGCAGGCAGTGACTGCGAGTGCCTGGAATTGCTTTTGCTCTTTCAGCTTCTCTTCCCCGTGCTCTGTCTGCCTTTATCGCTCTGCTCTGAGAGGACAGGAAGGAAGTGCTTTTATCCACTCCTTGGCCTTATGTATTATGGAGCATTACACTCTTGGCAACTTGTCTCTGGACTGTAAAAACATAACTATATAAAACATAACTATAGTTTTAGGTTCTTTTCAAGGTCAGCTGTATCAAGGACATTTGAAACTCTGGAAATATCAAGCTCAGAGCAGTGACCCGCCAGGAGCTGTGACTGTTTACAAGCAAGGGACAGTGTTTTTGCTTGTGTTGCAGGGCTTTACAAAAAACCTGTGCTTTGTGGCAGCCCTGGGACAGAGAAAACAAAGCTACATGGTGCTTGACTCCTGTACAATGAAATCTTCTGCTTAAGGTGTGATGAAATGTAACTATGGGTGTGCATGGCACTGTTCTTGGAGCACACTGTGACACCTACCAGCGGGGGAATGTCATTCCTTTTGCTTTGGGCAGTGGGTGGAACAAGATAAAAACACAACATCTCACTTGTGACTTTAGTAATTCTTAGGGGGCATCATTTCAGCTTTTGAAACTCCTTCCTGACTAAATGGGCAAAAGGAGGCTGGGTCAGTGTAAGAGACGGTCTGAAGATTCCCTCATCTGTCTCACAACCGTCTCAAGGACAGAGACTGAGACCCTGAATATCACAAGGGACTTGGTTTGGGGGTTTGGGCCTAGCTGAGATGGATGTTTGCTCAGTGATTGTTTGCAGGAGGTTGCACAGTACACTGCTCTCGTTCCTGCTGGTGAGCAGAGGCTTGGTAACCTGCGCAACGGGTTTTCCACGACTCATGGCTCTCATTCCTGCTGGTGAGCAGAGGTTTGTGCCTGGTACCCGGTGCAATGGGTTTTCCACAACACCTTGTCCTTGTTCCTGCTGGTGAGCAGAGGCTTGCAAGACATGGATCGCTCTGTACCCTACACCTGCTCCCTGCGCAATGGAATTTCATCACAATGATAATCAATCTCATCTGGTTTTGGCCCTGCGCCCCTCGCTTTGCAAAAGACTATAAAATTATACCCCAAACTCACCTTCCTTTGAGATCTCCCCAACGGACAGAAGACTCTGCGTCGTTGGACGGCTGAGTGGACTTCGACGTTGGTAGCTATAATCCCCTTACTCTCTTTCTCTTATGCTTTGCTTTCTCTTTTCTTTCCCTCTATCGCATATTAGTGCTGATGAGCACTCAATAAACTGTGTTTTCTTGTTTAAGTCCTTGGTTTGCTGATAATCTTTTGTACTCTAAGACCGGCTAAAAGAACCACATCACGAATCCCACCTTGCGGATCGTGACAGTCAGAAAGACCTGTTCCGAGCAGATTGACTCAGGCAATGGTGCTGAGCCCCGTGCTCACAGCACTCCTCTTGGATGTGTTCCCATATGCTGACTTGGCTTCAACAGCTACAGGTACAGAAGAGAGGCAGCCCTGGAATTTGGGAAAGGATGTTCAGTAATATCTGCAACTCACTTTTATGTTTTATGACAATGGCTACACATGGCTCTGACACGGTATCTATATGGGATAAGGGCAGTGTTTAAAAATGTCTTCCAACACTTGTTTTTCAAGGTTTGGACACTAATACTAGATTAGGATGTGGCAGGGAAGGTTTTTTTGGTACCTTTTTGACTCTGCAAGGAACCATTACATTCTTGGAACTTATTGCCACCTTCCTTCACTTACTCCAGATCAGCTCATTTGTACTTACAAATTCTGCTATTTAGCTTATTGATGATTGTGTCTGTCACTGATGGTGAAACTGATTTGTGGAACTATTTGGCTCAAGGCAAAATAAATTAACAAAAAGAAAATAAGTCTTTTTTCTGGAAACTTTCTTTATTGATGAATGTTTTCTGTAAGTCTGTTGTTTCTTCACTCATTTAGAAATACATAATAGAAAGCAGCTCATATTTCCATAATTTTTTGCAGTTTTTGTCTGACAGAGAGACGCAGAGATGAAACTTGATTTCTAGACTCCACAGAAGCATCAGCCAGAGTGACATCTGTCTGGAAAAAGTGACACAGTGATAAACTTTGAGGTGTTGCTTATAAACTATTCATAAATAGAAGTATTCTCAGTCAGATTTCTGAGATAGAACACCATAAAATTTCTGAGTAAAACAGATATGTGATACATGCAAACATAGAAGAACTTATTCTTTATGAATAGCTCTTAAACAAAAAACTATCACTGGTAATTTGCCAGTGTACCTTATCACATTTTTACTGCTAACATATAATACAAATATTATATTTCATTCTCTTTTTAGTGTGTATTTCTTGATACTTCCCCCTTAATTTTCTCGAAGAGATGATCTGTCATTGTGACTCTAACTACCAGTTTTTACTTCTGACCTCTTTAGAACATGACCAGTAATTTATTTCCCCCCAAGATTTCCATGGCTTCTGTCAGTGAAGACCTAATGTTTCTCCACAGCTCTGAACAGTTCAATCTTTGACAGTGGATTGGTTTCAGGACATGGCGAAATTCAGTCCCAGTCTGAAGAGTAGGTATTTATTTAGTCTCTGAGTTTTGTAATGGTCTGCAGTTAGTTACACAATAAGCTCTTGATGGAAAGAAAAATTGCTTCAAAGCATCATTTTTCCTGTGCAAGAGGCACCTCTGCAGCTAAAAAGAAACACAGGCAGTTTTAAATAACCCCAAAATAACGTTCTTCCATTTCTTCCAAGCAGAAAAATTATCTAAGAGCTTTCCAATAAAATAAGGTACCTGTATCATATAATAGGGGCCTGGGAAGCAGTCAGATGTCACAGTAAAAAGAGCTATAAAGAATATAAATAGAACATTATAGAGACAGCTCTAAAGCTCTGGAAGAAGTGTTCCCTAGCTTTACAGGATTTGAATATGGCAACATGCTGAACTAGTATTAGGGCAGTACTTTGTGAAGCTTTTCATTACACCTTCCAATCACCCAGGAAAATTAAGGAGAGATTTGTAATGTAAAAATTATTCAACAAATGGTGGTTAGTCAGAGCTGTGTGACTGATTAAACATGTCAAAATTAATAAAATGTATACTTTACTACAGAAGAAAGAAATATCTTAAGAAACCTTAAGAAGAAAATTCTGTGGTCTCCAAAGAAGAAAATTTACTGGTTGAGAAATGAAAATTGAAGATTTGAAAATGATAAAACTGAGCTAGAACCAACCTTCTGGTCTGATACAGCATCTGATACAGAGTGTGGTCTCCATGTTAGGTGCTGCATGCACACCAATCAGCTTTTCTAATTTTAAATACTGCTTTCAAACAGATTCTTTCACAGCTCATTTATATCATGGCAGTATCATGACACAAACCAAATCTCACAGTTTCACTTTCAGGTGTAATGCACCCAGATTCACTTTCTAAATATTCCTTAAAGATATGAGGACATGATGTGTCTGCCATGTTTTCCTATCTGAAAACCCTTTTTTTGTTGTCTCCCAGCTTGCAGCAGAGATTCAGCACAGCTCTCACAAATTTTATTGGCACATTCCTTGCCTGGCATGCACATGGGAGCCCAAGGCTTTAATTAACTCATAGTACTTAAATTGATTGTGATGTCACCTTACTTCCTTCTGCTGTGCTCTCGACCAAGCTGAGCATGCCCCATGTAATTAGAAGTTAAACTCTGACACACCAAAATGTCAGAGTAGCTACACTGCAAGATGTAGGTGGCAAGTAGATGCTCATTTTGCATTTCTCCTGAAAATACACCTTAGAAATGGCTGCAGTATTGCACTTAACATGTTCAGTGAAGGCACAATTTTATTTTCAATGTCTGATTAACAATTAACAATTTCACAGTGTCAAAAACAGTAGACTGAAATTAAATAGACACAATATTACTATGTGATACAATTCAGTTTATGAACATGCTTTATTATTTTTATTTTCCTTTACTTAAATTCCTTGAAAGTACTTAAATGATTATTTAAATAGTTTGCTGCTTTTCTGTCAAGTGTCATATTAAGTCAGCTGCATCTTGGCAAATATGTGTATCAGATGGGAATTGTGCAGCAGCCTTCCCATGCATCACTATAATATTTTTTCACTTGAAGGTCTCCTTAAATGAAAGTTTGTATTTCTTCTATTTACTGTTTAAATCAGTTTGTCATTAAAATTCCATTTCCTCATGTGCTTCACTGCACAGAATGAAAAAATGCTTTAAGGCATTTTCCTGTAGCCACATTGATTCAGCTGATGTACAAGTATTTAAACATGGACATCCTACACCAATAAGTATCACAATATATAGAGCATTTTCTTTAAAATCAACTGATTCTTGAGCTTACCTTATTGTAAATAAGGTGCTTCTTAAGAGACAGAAAAAGAGGCTAATGCAAATAGCAGATATTTAAGATGTAATAATGATTTAAAAGAAAATTGGAGCCACTGGGAGTTACATAAATAAATTTCATTCCTGTTCTCATTTGGTTAAATGCTGAAGAGGAGACCTTTTCAAAAGGGGAAAACACAGAACAATTCCATACAGTCATTATTCAGAAATGCCTGCCAAAATCACAGGTAAATTTTCCTTGGTTGGGTTAGATTCATAAGAAAAACTGATTTCCTTTCATTATTGCAGAAATAATATCTCCTGTGAGTAATGCTGTTTTGCCTTCCTTGCCCAACCATTTTTACAAAAGTGGGAAGAGCAAAATTAATTCATTTGCTGTTTAGATGAAAAGGAGCCTTCTGCCTGCAGGAAAACAAAAAAAAAAAAAAAAAAGAGTGAGAAAAAAAGGAAATTCTGAGCTTTTTAATAGGATGTCATCTGGTTGTTTTCAGAACAGTCCAATTTTATCTTCAATAGGATTTATATTTTTTTGTCCATGATTTTTATGGGCTCCATGGTTTCTAGAAATTTATAATCAATAGGCTGTGATCTCAGCGGTTTTGTGTTCTTTTCTCTATTTTCTTAAAGATCTTGTTGTTTTCCATTTCCTTTTCAGTGTCCTTTCATGACCTCCCAGAGAAAAGAAGATATATCCGTCTTTTAGATCTGCCTACTCGCAGTTGTGCTGTCAATGCACATCTCAAGTTCCTCCAGCCGCAGTTTGATTTTTCCTTTCCTTGTGTTAGCTACTGAATTTTCATTTGCACTCTGGATCTGCACAGCTTGAGTGACTTTTGTATTCTTTTCCCCTGTAAGCTTTTTTTCACCTGTGCCTACTTGTATTAATTACCAGGATTGTGTTTTCATGCTCCACTTACTTGATTTTTTCTCCCAGAACCTTTCCTCTTCTTTATTGTGCTATCCAATTTCTTCCTCCTGGCATCTGTTTACACATTTTCCACAAGCTAAGGAACTAACTACAGAGTTGTTTCTTTTTCTCCATCACACTTGATATGTTGTTGATATTTTTATTTTTAAAAAAATCTGTGTCCTTGTGGACTGTTTTTTCCTATATTTGGTTTTATTAGGGATAGCAAACAGACCACAATCTGTATTTCAGTCCTTAAAAAGCTGCTTACCATAAATAGTACACAATAATGCTAGCAATAAAATTGTTGCTTCCAGCATCTTGAGACAGCTATTTAAGGTTTTTTTGCAGAACTCTACTTCTAAGGTGTTTTCAGATTTATGTGTTGGAGAACAACTGACTCCCCTATCACCAAAATCCACATGCCAGTGGGTCATATTACTTCCTGGGTCTTCAGGTCCGAAACACTCTCATTGTGAAGAATTCTTTCCTAATATCCAATGTAAACATATCCTCTCCAATATTAACCTGCCTTCTTCCAGGTTAAAGCCATTGCCCTTTCTCCTATCACTACATTCCTTGTAAAAAGTCCCTCTCCAGCTCTGTTACAGCACCTTTCAGTACTGGAAGGTGTAATAAGGTCTCCCCAGAGCCTTTTCTTCTCCAGGCTGAAGAGCCCCAACACTCAGAGCATCTACAGAGTGAGGGGACCTATAAGAGAGGTGTTCCATCCTCTGATCATCTTGGTGGCCTCTTCTAGACTTGTTCCAATAGGATCACATCTGGTTCTGGATACCCAGTGCTGGATGCAGCACTGCAGATGGGGTCTCAGCAGGGCAGAGCAGAGGGGCAGAATCCTCTCCCTCACCTGCTGCCCACGCTGCTTTGGGTGCAGCCCAGGGCACATTTGGCTTTCTGGGCTGCAAAGGCACATGGCTGGGTCATGTTGAGTTGCTCATCCACCAACTCTCAAGTCCCTCTGTCCAGGGCTGCTCTTAATCCATTCTCTGCCCAACCTTTATCAGTGCTTGGGATTGTCCCAAACCAGATGCAGAACCTTGCACCCAGCCTCATTGAAGTCCAGAACCTTTCCACAGTTCTCAAGCTTGTCAGGGCCCCTCTGGATGGCATCCCTTCCCTCCAGCATGCTGATCACACCACACAGCCTGGTGGCATTGGCAAGCTGGCTGAGCACTCCATCGCACTGTCCCTGTCACTAACAAAGATATTAAACCACATCTGTTCCTATAACAGCCCCTGAGGAACCCCATTTGTCATTGGTGGCCTAGGGGACATCAAGCCATTGACTTCAAATCTTTGAGTACACCCAGTTCCAGACAGTTCTTTATCCACCAAGTGGTTCATCTATCAGATCCATGTGTCTCCAGTTTAGAGATAAGGATTACATGCAGGACAGGGTCAAGTGCTATAGAAGAAGGAACTATCATAAATACATATTTTTATAATATCTCTGATTACAAAGAAACTTAATATAGACCACTAGAGTAGAAAACTTCTAGGAAATTATCAGGGTATTAATATTATGTAAACAGTTTATTAAATATCACAAATACAAAGTTACTACAATGATAAACACAGTGATGTTTAATGGCAGCGTATTGTGGCATTTGATATCTCACTGTGTCTTATAAATAGGCCATTAAGAGAGAACAGAGGCTGTTCTGCCAGGTAGCTCCAAAGCTGGCAGAGTTGTTTTATTTAATAGGTAGGAAATATAACTTCTGCTGCTCAGAGAATTAGGAAGGTGCAAAGGAAGTTTTTGTCACTAGAGGTGAGATATTTCTGTATTACAGTGTCCAGTAAAGGCAAGGAAGAAAGTACTTGTCGGTGTAAAGCGGAGGTACTTGGGTTTTGGCTGCAGGACACGCATATGTACTAGTCATGGGAGACAGGGCACTTGAAAGAATCATCAAAAATGTTGAAGCAGAAGGAAAGGAAGAGCAGCAGACAGAGGAGGCAAGGAGAAGAGGCTGAAGTCACTTACCAGATGAAGAGTAACAAGTGAAAGGAAAAAGTGGATCCATGGAGGGGAATTAACAATATACCACAAGAAATGCTGCCCAGAAATGTTGCTCACTGCTTTAGATGCCTTCACCTTTATAATTCTATGGCACATACAGCTGCAGTTCTGTAACCTGCCTTTACCCTGAAGCCCTGCAGTGCTTCAGCCAGCCCTCTGTGGCAGAGATTGTCTCTTGTTGCTCTCATGATGTTATTCTCATGTTAATATTCTCAAGGATTTATTCTCCCAATTCTGACAGCACTGTTATGGTCAGTTCTCTTGAGAAACAGATTTCTCCCAGAATCAAATACTCATTTTCTCTTTCCTTTCCCTGTCCTTTGGTTGTAACATTTGGGTTATGCTATGGGCACCCAGTAATACATTAATGCATTTTTAATAATACATTTATATTTTAATAAATTAATATATATTTAATATAATAATACATTAATATTTTAATAATCTTTTCACTGGTGTGGTCTGCAGCAGCAGCTCCAGGTGAAAGTGTGCTCCAGCCAGCAGTAACAGCAGCAGAAACAAACACCAGCTGGAGGGTTGAGGGGATCCTGATGAAGATTTTATAGACTTCTATGCAAGAAGTGGATGGGGTTTGCCTGTGTGCTGGAGAGGAGCCAATGGAAGATGCTTTTTTGAGGATGCCAATTGCTTTGCTTCCCAGATGGTCACTGGGAAGAGTTTTGGTTTTTTTCTTGCTTTTTTTCTGTTTCCCCTTAGTTTGTTTTTTTCTTGAAACTGACCTCACTATAGAATTGCTGTAAGCCAACATCTAAACACCCTACTAATAAATGGTTGTGTATGTAAGCCTATCTCACAACACAAGGCAAACATATGTCTAAAGCTTTTCAAAAGAACACAGCATTGCTCTATTTTAAAATATAAGCTCCAGATGTTTCAACCTACCATTTAAAGTCTCTCTGGTTAGGAACATTTTCTGGCAAGGAAAGCAAAAGGGTCTTTCAGTGCTCCTTCAAATCTGAAACCTTTAGCAACTGTAGTTTGCATCTGGCTTTAATACCTGTATTGGACAGGTACAGACTTCTAGCAAACCTGAGACTGGGAATGGTGGGGAGATGGATTCAGTACAGATAAATAATGGGAAAGGAAAGGTCTCTGAAGAAGCCAGAGTCTAGCAGGTGTAATTGCCTGTGAAACAAGATGCAGCATCACTGCCTTCAGGAGGTTTTGCAGCTTCTGCTCAGTAACCTGCTTGAGAAATGCAGAGATTATGTCACGGAACTGGAGCTAGGTTGCCCCTGACACCTCAGATCAAGCACTAGGAGCCTGTTAATGATGAGAGGATGTGGAGTCCTGAACCCCCTCTACCTGATGACTGCTTTCTGTGAAGAGGTGAGGGAAATAACAAGTCCTAGAAGGTTTTCCTGAAGAATTTTCTAATTGTACTTCCAGACTTGTGTAGACCTTGTCTGAGGAGAATGTTAAGAGGTAGGTGCCCACAGGTATCCGAAAAGCGCTGAGTCCTGTACTTAGTAAGCCCATAGTTCCTTCAGGGGAAGGAAAGGCCCCTGACAACAGCTCTGGGTAGGGGAGTGGGAAATCTCTGGGAGCATCCAGCCACTTCCCACACAAGAGAGATGTACTGGCCTGGACAGAAGCTACTGCTGTTGTTGATTCCAAGGCAGCCTACCCCCTGCATATCCCAGGGTGACATTTTGAAAGTGTACCTTATGGTTGTTGGTCTGGCTGGCATGAAGATGACAAAAAGTGGTGGCCAGGTCTACATCCATGCTTGGACAGGAAGGCCAAGGTGCTTGACAAGGTGCTGCCTGCTTTGGGGCTGTTAAGCTTCCCTATGAATTTCACCTTGTGCTTCCCTCCCTTGCTGCTATCTTGGGAGTTTCTGTCTTGCCAGTAGAATGAAGTCAAGACCTGGCACATTTCTTATGCTAATGCAGATCTGTTTACAGTCACAGCATTTAAAATATCTTCCATAGTAAAATATTACTGTGTCACTTATTTAAATAATTTGGGTTTAAAGATGAATTCAACAACGTAATTTGCTCTTTATTCAGCAATGTGTGTCTAGGGTAAACCACTATATATAAAGAGGCTTGTAAAAATTTCTTCTTTTTCAGCCATTTCCATGTGAGAGGCCAGACTTCTGCTGCCTTACTGAAGAGGGAAACATCAAATGGCCTTTCTGAACGTCTTCCTGCTTCCAGTTTCTAATTCGCTTATTCAGTTCTCATGGGTTCAAAAGTAACACCAGAGTTGAAGTCATGGTATATATTCTGAATTTTCATAATTTCTACTAAAACAAAAACTCTGTGTCTTGTTTTGGTAAGAGTCTCTATTCAAGAAAGTAGGTTGTTAAGAAAATAATGGAAAAATTTCCTCACTTTAGAACTTTGCAAACATTGTTTTCTATTATTCACTTTAACCAAAATTACATTAAACTGCCAGTGTTGACAGAAGTCTCATAATTTTCTTTATAAAAATAAGATATGAAGGAGAGGAAAAAAAAATTCCCTTTATACAGTTGAAGGACAAAATGTGAAAAACCTGGCAGATGCTGAATAGTTTCATGAAATTATTGAATAACTGCTGAAAAACAGGTCTGAAAAACAATAGCAAATATGTGCAATCATGTAAGATAGAGATCCATAAAATGAAAAGTATATATGTATTAGTTCCATCACATGAAAAGCAATTCCAGTAATAACATTAAGCAGAATCATCAAACTTCATTACAATGACAGAAAATTATATATCAAGGCACACTGTTAGCAGTGGAGAAGTAATGTGTTTTATAGCAAAAATTCAATTTTTAATGTTTTCTTCTCTTTAATAAAGTATGTGTCAGAAATCTTAATGTGACTTGGTGGGCATTCCTTAGAATCCATTCCCTGCTATGAACTCTGGCAGCAGTTGGTGAAAGCTGATAGTCCAATGCACCCTTTAGCTTTTTTACCAGCCAGCTTGGTCATTCCCAATCTCTTTTTTAACAATGAGTTAAAGAACTGCTGTAGAAGAGCACTAACTTTGTGTCTCATATCTGCCTGCTCATAATCTGACTTTATGACATTACTGAGTTGCTGCTTCTGTCTGTGCAACACCTGTACCACTGACAAATGGAGAAAAATTTGTACTGGTTCTAATGCTGGGTTTATGCTTCCTAGGCGTATATAAAGCATTGGAATGGAAAGCACTGCTCATGTTCAAAGAAAGAGCTCAAAATAAAATTTCAGGTGTTAACATGAACCTTTTTATCACTGCTCTGATGACAATGAAATTCATGTTGAAGTATACACAGCAGTATTAATTTAGTATAGTTAAAAAAACAAAGTGTGTTTTCCCCTCTTGTTTCTACAAACAATTTCAGGCTTTGTTTTTGATGGCAGTTCCACTGCATAGAGCCAGATGGGATTCCTGTAGTGATTTGTCAATACACTTTTGGATTTCTCAGCTGCTTTAAAATGAGAAGTCAAGTGCTTACTTTAGTGCTTCTGTCTTCATGGGTGAGTTAAGAAAGACAACTTAATTTTTACTTGGCCCCTCTGAGGCTGACACTAGACTCATCGAATCATAGAACTAACACAGGATTTGAGGTGTGGCCTCAGTTGTGCTAAGTACAGGAGAACAATCACTGGCCTGGTCCTGCTGGCCACACAATTTCTGTGTGGGTGCTCTTGGCCTTCCTGGCCATGTGGCCACACTCTGGCTCATGTTCAGCTGCTCTCAGCCAGCACTCCCACCTCCTTTTGCTCATGGCCACTTTGCAGCCACTCTTCCCCAACCTGTAGCACTGCAGGGGTTGTTGTGACCCAAGGGCAGGACCCAGCACTTGGCCTTGTTGACCCTCACACCACTGGCCTCAGCATCAGTCCAGCCTGTCCAGATCCCTCTGCAGAGCCTTCCTGCCCTCCAGCAGGTCAGCACTCCTGCCCAACTTGGTGTCATCTGTGAACTGAATGAGAATGCACCTGATCCCCTCATCCAGATCATTGATAAAGACATTAAACAGGACTGGCCCCAACACTGATCCCATGAGAACACCACTGGTGAGCCACATCCAGCTGCAAGTAACTCCACTCACCACCACTCTCTGGGCCTGGCCATCCAAACAGTTTTAAACCAGTGAAGAGTGTACCAGTCCAAGCCATGGGCTGACGGCTCCTCCAAGAGGATTCTATGGGAGACAGTATCAGAGACTTTACTGATGTCTGTGTAAAGGTAAGCTCTTGGCAGGTAAAGCAGGTAGGATGATAAAATTCATATATGCTATACAAAATCAGAGCCTTTGGAAGAATCATTTTTTGCATTCTGCACTCTTACACCTCTGACTTAAGCCAACTGACAAATGTATTTATCCAGAGCACTGAGAGTAGATTTTGGCAACATTGCCTCTGATACTGTTTTTTTTAAATTCCTTTACTTCCATTCAGTAGGTTGAAAAGCAGTAAATCACAGAAGTTCAGGTGACATTCCTAAAAGATATCAGCTCTCTGCATGCCAACTCCTTACTGTATCCTCCAGGCTTTATATCTAAAGGTATCAGTGAAAATAAAACCTTGTGGAGGGAGAGTACATACTCATCACATTTCCAGCTCTCAAAATGAGATGTCAGAGGGAGTTCAGTAGAAATGCCAAGAACATATGAGAAAAATTTTCATGTGCCAAGATCTTGCATTCATTTGCCTTAGTTTATTTGAATAGCTGAAATTTGAATGTTATTCTGGGAACTCAGACCCTGTTTTAGCTGGTGGGAATAATGGATTTCTGTGGTAAAACCCTTAAACCATGAGACCAAGCCTGGAAACAGCCACAATGAAGCTGATGTTTCTCCTACAAGTGTGCACTGATGATAAGTTATCAGTAATTAACACATGCCAAAGCCCAGGAGAATCTTTGCAAGAATTCTTTAAAACAGGCTTTGAACCAGGCAGAAAGTACCTCAGTGGTGTGATTATTTTAGTGATATGTTATAATATTAAAAAATTATGAAATCAGGCAATCTGCTGATTAATGTGCATGACATCCATTCAGGAATACGAAAGGATAATTTATGCCTGCAAAGATCAAGTTAATGCAAACATAACTGTGAACAGAACAAGGAGTCATAACCAAAACAAAATGAAAAAAACCCAACAACAAAACTCTGGTTGTACTATTTTGTCTTGAAGAGGCTAAAAGACATCTTAAAATCTACTATCCAAAAGACAGGACAAGTAATGAGAAATTTGTGACCTCATTATAGGAGCAAAGGGAAGTTATTTCTCAGCTATTAGAAGAGTCATAAAACACATCCCTTCCTAAACAACACATATAGAAAAGGAGTGTGCTTTAGGGATATGAGAATGGTTTTCATGATTTTCAGGTGAATTGCCACTTTAATTTCTTTATCTCCAGGGGTGCATTCCTCAGGCCAGAGAGCAAAGTTCTTGCATTTTTTTCCCAATGTTTAGATCCAGGTGATCTAATCATCCTGTCTGTCTTGGATACATGAGCACAACTTGAATCCTCCTTCTGCCTGAAGGACTCATGACTTGGTGCCTATCTGCCAAATGCTTTCTCCCGTTCAGGGATGTGACTCCCAGCTGGGAACCAAAGTATGGAGTAGATCAGTGACCAAGAATCCCAGCTAAAATCTAATGTGTATCTCCAAAGAATGGTCAGACATTGGAACAAGCTGCCCACAGAAGTGGTGGAATCATCATCCCTGGAAGTGTTCAAAAAATGAGTGAATGTGGAATTTGAGGACATGGCTTGATGGTAGCATGGTGGGGATGATATAAGAGCTATTCCCTGACATTAGAGATTCTGTGCTTCTATGTATGCAGGTCAGATAACACAAATATTTGGCTCCTGTTCTCAGGCCTCCCAATGTCTGTAAGTATTGAACAGCCAGTGGTGCCCAAAGGAATTTATTCACAAGACTCTGCTGTTAAAAAATAAAAAAAATTAAAAAAAAATAGATATCCTGGCTTGAGAAGGGAGGCTTTAATAACTAGAAAACCTCTGGTTTTGTGTTTATTTGACTTACACACATTTCACCTTCCTGAGTACCAACACTCAACATCCAACATCAGAATGAAATTTAAGGATTCCCCCTCATCTTGCTTTGCTCAAGTTTGAAGTTGTAAATCATATTCAGTGGAACTTGAGTTGATGCTTTTTACATCTGTTTCCTGTCTTCCCCAGGGAAACTATCACTGATTTGCCTTTTCCAGCAGTCACCTCTAACAAGCTCTGGGTTCCAGGCAGGACACTAGAACATGAGTATCAGGAAGGTTTTACAGAAATGCTCTCCTATCTCACAAGGACAGATAAATGTTTTTCGTTAGAGATAATCTTAATTGTCTCATACAAGCATCGCAAGCTCTGATGAAAGACATACTTTTAATATGGATATTGGAGCTTTGTGATTAGAAGAGGAGAGCAAAAACATGTTTATTTTTGGTGCAGTGAGCAGTCAAGTCATAGAGTTTATATGAAGGAGAAAGGATCACTAAGACAAAAAGTATTCAGAGTTTTCCAAAGGACAGTTCCAACCAATGGCATGGAAGCAAAACAAACATGAATAAATACAGATGAAAAACTTGCTCAAACCTCAAATGGAACTATTTCAAGTACACCACTGGCTCTTAGAGAGTGTCTCAGAGAGTTTTTCTTTGACAAGAAGTCTGCACAGGTCGATGCTTGACCTTGGACAACCAATTATTCGCAACAGGGTGAAAGCAAAATGTTATCTGATGAAAGCATGAGATTATATACTCATTTACTTACAAAACAACTTATTTCAAACCTAGCAAAAGGCAATGGAAATCTTTTCAGTGATTGTAATTTTGATATGTCCTCAGATTCTAGTTCAACAAAATATATAATTACAGGTTTCAGTTCAACAAAATGCATAATCACATGCCAAACTTCCATTAACACGAGCTGAGATTTTAAAGTCTCTGTGCTTGAGAATAGATTGAAACAGTTCACTGAGGTGAAGCTTAAACTCACTGACTCCAAGAGGGAAGAAGACTGTTGTTTTTGTTGTTTTGTCTACCTCCAACACATTGCCACTTACAACTTAATACTTTTGTTATCTAAAAAAATACTCAATCTCATGCAATGCAGTTTAGATCACAATCTTCATAAGCACAAAGTATAGAAATAATAAGCCAGATTCAGTGTTCTGTTCCTAATTATTTCCCATTTGAATTAAACTATAGCAAAGAGCAAAGAGTGAATTCAGCTATCCTCCACTTTATTAAGGATTTATTCTTTTTTACAAGTGTAGAAACAATCCCACATAAGTCCATCAAATTGATCACCTACTAACAATTGCACTAGATTTTATATCTGTTTTTATTTTCTAATTTTATGGGAAGAGTTTTTGATTTAATTTGCTCTGGGTACTTATGAAAAAGGTGAGTGGTGCTGACTTTTTATTTATTTGATGCTGATAAATTACTTATTAATGTGTCCAAGCTTTTCCTTGTATCATCCTTATTCTCCCCTCTAAGTCTGAGACATTTTTATTTATTTTGGGCTCTGAGTAGCTGACATTTCTTATATTTTACTTCTCTCTAGCTGGGGAGGTCAAACGGAACATTTAACCAGAGTACAGAGGTGCAAACCTTATGGAATAAGCTCCCTCTCCTTCAGCTTTAGGTTGTCCTGCTCTACATATTTTATACTATTTTGTAGAGGTGATGTATCTTCCATCTCTGTTACTGCCTCAAAAACACTTCTGAGCAGCTGTAGTGAAATACTTGCATCTACAGCAGTGAACAAGGCAGAAGAGGAGAGGTGATTTGAGACAGTCTGAGACAAGCTAGGAATACCTTTTGTTGCCTCTGAAAAAAGATGATCTGCCTTGGGTAGAATAATAAAATTGAGTACATTAACACAGAATAATCCTTATCTGTACAAGATTGCCCCTTGTCCAGATCTATTTTAAAGATCATTTGGCCCTTTATGTATGTTTGCTTTTTTCCCTTCGGTATGGTATGATTAAACAGTCTGACCTCTCCAGAAAATAAAATTACTTTATGTTTTGATGAGCAACCCCATTAATATATTGCATTTACATTTCTTGGGGAAAAAATTATCACCTCTTTACCAATGAAATCAATAGAGAAGGAACAAACTAACGATATTTAGGCAGACATTTTCTACTCAACTTCAATCAGAACAATTATAACTGTTCTAGAAGGACCTTAAAATTTATTATCACTTTTCCCTTTTTATTTTCTTTCATGCTTTACATTACCCAAGTTACTGCTTCTAAGCCTTTTTTATCATTGTAGAAGGGAAAAAAAAACCACAAGGAAACAATCTTTTAACACCCTGGTTCTCATTTGAGATAATTTGCTGGCCAGTGAGTCAGCAAAAGAAACAGCTGTGATTCTTCTTGGTTCTTTTAAAAATTTAATTTCTCTCTCTCACCCCAGTATGACTTAGGTGTTTGTTCCAGGCTGATAGCCACTTTTTAACAATATTATATTATTCAATATTATTCATATATTATTCAATAAAAATATTATGATGAAGTAACACAGAAATCTCTATAATAAAAGGAAGTTAGAAGTCGTTACTGGAATTTAGTGATGAGCCAAAATTAAAGAATTGGTGGTCTTATACTGCACTTCCTATAGCCTTCCTGATCACAACATAAATACATGGTGAGGAAAAAGAGAAAAGCTAAAAGGCAAGTGCATTGACCTTGCCATTAGGATAACTGAAATTACTATAAATAGTCAAAATGCCCATATGAGGATTAAAAGACTAATGGAGAGCTCTTGCCCTTAGTAACACTGTCTTCTATATACATACAATCTGACTGCATTTTAAATTTTTTATTTAATGTCTAATATATTTCTATTTGGCCCTTAGGTTCACAATTAGTGTTACACATAACACTCAGGTACCTGAAATGCTTGTTTTGTTTGTTTTTTGTTTGTTTCCTTGGTAGTTTTGGGGTTTTTTGTTTGTTAGCTTGTTTGCTTGCTTCATTTTGTTATTGTTGTTTTGGTTTTTTGTTCTTGTTATTTTGTTATGCTTTTGTTTTTGTTTAAAAGGCACAAAGTAGAATTTAATTCCAAAAACAATACTAAAACCCCCACACTGTTTTTCACCCAAGGAACTGGATAAGCAGGTAACCAGCCAGCTCTCTTACCTGTAGGCCTATTTTTCTGATGTTCCAGCCCTTCAGTGAGGAAAGAGGGAATCTTTCAGAAAGATCACATACATAAGATGGACATGATGATTTGCAATAATTTCTTGCTTTTGTTGATATTTTTTTACACTGAATATTTAGATTATTCTCTCTTTTTCATGTTTTTGGAAGAAAAATGCTCAGTTGAAAACCGTCTTTTGTCTGTTCTCAACATCTCTAAATAAACTAGTAATTTGCACCATGCAGGAAATTAACACCTTTCACAGCACTAAATTATGAAACAGGAAAATAATATCTGCTATATTTGTAGAACTGCAAAATTTTAGTTTTACATTTAGATGGTCACTGAGAAGCCCAAGAGATATATAGCTCAGAAGCTATATAAAATGTTTTTGCAAAGGCAAACTCTGTTCTTTTTTAATTGACTCTAAACCAGTGTTCACTAAGTATAGCTATATTTTCAGTAAAAAAAAAGGAAAACAGAAAAGTGGCTTTCTGTTGTTGTAGCTAGAGACAATTTTTACCTATCTTGTGAACATTTTCAGTGTTTTCAATTGCTTTAATTCAGAAGGCCAAAGAATGAGTCCCTGGTGCATTTCCAGCAGAGATGAGAACCTCTGATTATAAACTTACCTCATTCCAAGATGACTGACGCAAAAATACCCCACTGTCTTTAGCTAAACCTGGAGAACAAGGTGGGGCAGCACACCTGAAGTTCCCCGAGGTTCACAGCCATGGGCACCTGCCTTTGGCCTCCCTTCAGATCAGACACAGCCTGGAGGCAGCAGAGAGGCTGGCTGGACCCTTGCTTGTGGAGCTCAGCCCCTTGCAAAAGGCAATTTGAAGGCTGATCTCCCATCTGCCATGGGCTGTCAAGCATCAGCTTGACCCACAGGAGACCTTGCCTTCACCTTCCCCCTCACACATGTTCCTTTGAAAAGAATGGCTTCACTTTTAGCATCAAATGAGGTGGTATTTTTCCTTCTTTCTCCAGTCATATCCCTTTGTGCAAGGAGCCTTGCTGGACTTAATGGGACCCACTTGTTTTGCATGACACTGGTAGACAGGAATAACCAAATAACCCAGCTGTTCTAAATTAGCAGCTACATAAAATAGTGTTGTGGTTTGGCTTAGCTGGCCATCAGATGCCCACTGAATTACTCCATCTCTGTCCC